>NC_091236.1:1757652-2038531 GCF_040958095.1 Procambarus clarkii | reverse complement strand
GAACTGTAGAGCACGGGGACTGTAGAACACGGGAACTGTAGAGCACGTGTAGACTGTAGAGCACCGGGGACTGTAGAGCACTGTTTTAGCACATGTGTTCAGTTGAGCACGGGAACTGTAGAGCACGAGAACTGTAGAGCATGGGGACTGTAGAGTACGGGGACTGTACAACACGAGTACTGTGGAACACGTGGACTGTAGAGCACGGGGACTGTAGATCACGGAAACTGTAGAGCACGGGGACTGTAGAGCATGGGAACTGTACAGCAAGGGGACTCTATAGCATGGGGACTGTAGAGCATGGAAACTGTAGAACACGAAGACTGTAGAGCACGGGCACTGTAGAAGTCGTGGGCTGTAGAGCACGGGGACTGTAGAACACTGGGTCTGTAGGGCATGTGTACAGTTGAGCACGGGAACTGTAGAGCACATGAACTGTACAGCAAGGGGACTGTAGAGCACGGGAACTGTAGAGCACGGGAACTGTACAGCACATGGGCTGTAGAGTACGGGAACTGTAGAGCATGGGGACTGTAGAGCACGGGAACTGTATGTGGGAACCGACCTGTGAGATTTATATTTATTTAATTTATATGAATTTATATTTACGTTAATTTATATACTTCGATAGCAATTTGTATAATGATAAGTGGACTGTATTTCTGCAATAATCTCATAATCTCACAAATCGATCCTCTACACATTAGGGGGGGTTATATTAATTTAATTTATATATGCAGCCAATCAAACTACAGTATTAGACTACATACATTGAAAAGGTTCCTTATCTTATAGTACAGCAGGTCTTAGTCCACCAGGTATAACTAGGGTGTAGACACCACATTTTCCCTCTTTGAGGTAGCTTCCATCACCCTGGTAACTGATGCACAAAGCATGCTTCCTCGTCTTAACCTGTTAAAAGGGCGCTAGCTGTAAAGCCAGAATCCTATATATGACAAGTATATCAGAGAAACACTGTACATGGAACAATGAAGACCTGGCTTAATTACCTTTAGTATGAGGCTATGTCGTGCTCTAACCGGGTCACCCTATATAATGACATTAATGGCCATAAATGAAAGTTAAACGGGTTTCGGAAAGAACACTTAACTTGATTTGTTGACAGCGTGTTGATAATGGTACACCTTTGGTTTCCATAACACTACGTCCAAGTAAAATTAACAGGAGCCGTATTTGCTCCCGTGAGCCTCTCTGGTCTTAGTATAAACAATGGCTGCCCCTCCTTCCTCACTCCTGACGCCTGGCTTACATTTTCCAGATGACAGAAAGTGATAGAAGGGTCACATTTACTCTACTTTAATATTGATAATTAAGTTAATTTATATGAGATGTTTTTATGATGGTAAAGTCCAAAGACTAATGTATTTAAGAATAATTCCCACCATAATAGGTGGAGAATTTATAATAGTATGTGGTGATGATATCCTGTTTTCTATAGACGGTAATTCCACTACAAGTTACGTTTTCTATGGGTTAACTTGTTTATACAATACAGCAATTATTATCTGTCTGTATGTTATATTAAATGGTGTCGGATTTTCCGACATAATTCCCCAGGGGCTGCTCACGGGTCGAAGTCCTAATTAGAACAGACGAACACCGATACTCCTCCTTCGAATTATTAGATTATTTTGATGTTAGTAGTTAGTAATCACACATTTGTGCGTCTGTTCGTACAGGACGGATGTCCCGTACTAGAGTTGCAGGGGTTAGAAGTCATTTCCCTGTCAACTCTTGAAAGGCTAATATTCAAGCCTAATTACATATTATTTAACCCAGAAGACTGGATGTGATCAAGTACTACAGTCAAGTATGATTCAGGGACTGCAGTGAGATCAGTGACATTAGATATAACTTGAAGTTTGTTCAGGTAACTGGTCACTGATATATAAACACTGAGGCCCATGGAATACATCTTGATTAAATAATAAATGTATCAAATCAGTCATCAGATTTATTGGGGTTTAATTTAGTTAATTGATTCAGAAGATTGAATAGCTCATCATTAAAGTAAAGTATGGTTCTGAGACTGCAGTGGGTTCAGTGACATTGGTCGCAGTGACTTGTAGCTGTTTTAGGCTACTGTTCACTGATTTGCCACTGAGGCCTCATGAACTCGTCTTCAGCTTCAAATGATGATACTAACATCAACCTCTGTTGGTATAGTCAGCTGTAATCACCTTAGTATAATGCTACTGGAGAAATATAATCAGCTGACAAATTTAGATTTCTATTGGTATTGTTTATCTGCAGGCATAGGTCTCCTCAGGCTTGATACTGGGCCTGAGAGTAATTTACCTCCTGCAGAGTTTAACATGGTTATGCCCTGATATTTAGTAGGGCTACCGATGAATCGATGACAATAGTCTGTCCCTACAAGGAGACCGAAGTCGGTGAGGTGATCAGACTTAATATTATCTGCCAATTTTATTCCTCTATTTCTCAGGAATTTGGCTGTTGCTCTCAGACCTTGAACTTGTAGGTCTACTGGTATTTTGTCCACCACAATGGCTTGTACTCGACAGACGTACCTGCCTAAACGTACTGATGGTTGTACCACCTGGTAGACTTGAGGTCCTGCATCTGTTACAAACCCTGAGATATTGAATGACATCTGGGCTACAGGCCTTAATTGTAATTCATCTGCCAACTTTTTAGTGACATATGTTCTCTGGGATCCTTGGTCAAACAACCCACGGGTATGGACCTTGGCCCTCTTATTCAGGATGGTAATTTGGGCAGTAGACAAAGTCGTATTACCTTTAGACTTTGCCGATTGGGCACTCTTTGTTGGTTGTACCTTGCAATACTGTACTGAGGTGGGAATGCTATCTTCCACCTTGGGTCTTGAATACGTTAATTTCGTATATTTGCACAGTGCTGCATGGTGTCTACCTCTTCTACACCTGTTGCAGGTGTTGAATTGGGTATCACAATAGTCTATGTTGTGTGACTTGAGACACCTTGCACATCTCCCTAATTCCTGGAGTCGCTCAATACGAGTGTCTCTGGTTGGATAATTAGCACAACAGTATGTTGAATGTTTCTTTTTGCAGAACATACATGTCCCCCAGCCTACTGCACGTTTGGAAGTTACCGGTTTGGGTGAACTAGTAAGAGTAGGCTTGGAGGATTCTGCTGCATTGTCAGATTTTCTGCAACTTGATGTTTGAGTAATTGTTTGATGTTTATTTGGGGTAGTTGTTTTACCCTTTAATTGACTCTTATTTTCTATTTCTGAAGGCTTGTAAGAGGCTTTAACTTCCTCATTTGCTCGTCGTTTGTTTATGATGGAATGTAAATCTTCAGTGATGTCCTGTACTGTCAGGATGGTGTTATGTTGATGTGTGTATAATTCATCTAGTATAACGCTGGACAATTTTCGTTGAAGGACTACTTTGGTCATCCATTCACTAGTAGTTATATCAACCTTAAGACTGAATGTTCTTAGTAGTGACTCAAACTCCATGCTGAAGGATTGTAATGAGTCAGCAGTCTGATCAGGTTGAGGTAAATCCAGCAATTGTAGTACTAGATGTATGACAGTTTTCTCATTGCCAGCATTATTCCTAGGAAGCTGGACTGGGAAATTAGTGCTGTCGCTATTTTCATTTACATTTTCTACTACTGGTTCAGCTTCACCTCTAGTTTGGAGGCATGTTAACTTAGTAGCCTCAGGTATTGGGTTTTCAGAATCCACAGAGACTGTGGATAAATTGTCTGAGAACTGCTTAATTTCTGGTGGTATAATATTGGGTGAAGCTGTAGTGGGTGAAGCTTTACTGGGTGAAGCTTTATCCTTGTTGATTAAAGGATCTAATCTAGCTTGACATTTATTCTCAAAAGATCCAGATCATCCATAACATTATCTACTTTATTTGATGTACTTGCTATTTGTTCTGATTCAATTATCCTGTGTAAATGTTCCAACCTGCCTTGAGTTTCTTCTTCATATTGTGCTAGGTCAGACAGGAATGGTTCCACGTCTTCAACTACTACGTCGTCGTGGACTTGATTTTGGTAAGATTTCCTATTTGCTTTCAATATATGCAATTGGGTTTGAATCTGTAACAGTGGTATTTTCAACCGATGATAATTAATTACAGGCTCATATAACAACTGTTCATATTGGTCGAGATCTCTTGTCAGTTGACGTTTGCTTGCTACTAAAGCACGCTTTGCTTTCTGTGGATTAGTCATGGTGACTTGTTAATTGGGCACCACTGGCTCATAAATTGTGAGCAAGTACTAATGGTAGCCTAGGGTAAAATTCTGCACTCACTAGGCAATAATCCTACCTCTACTAGAGGTTAGCACTTAAAATTAATACACATTATATATATATACAATCATACACACTAATGATTTGAGTGATAAACCAGTGTCACTGGAAGTACCTTTAGGTTAGCTCTTCTATATCACCCTAGGATGGTAGAGACACTAATTAATCACTCAAAGGTGTAATGATCATAAGTAAATTATTATATATACACAACTCAACTCGAGTTGATAAAAATTACACCCAAAATAGGGTCTGGACCATTCATTAATGGTGTGTTAATATCCTACCCTGTTGTGGGTTGGCAATTAGTAAATATTATACTGTGATCACTAGTGCAATATATATTAAATGATTCTCTATTTTGGAGAAATAATATACACAATTATTGATAATAGCCTCTTAATTAGCCTCTATGAAACTTCTAATATTATCAAGAAGTATTAAGTATTATTAGTGACCTCGCGAAATAAAGTCCACAAAATCGTAGATAATCTCTTGCGAAATTTAACACCACGAAATCCGTGAACAATCTTGCGAAACCACAGCCACTACTTTGGCTGGCTTCAATATTAGCGCTGTCATTTCACAGAATAACACGCCACCAAATATCTGTGGGTGTGCATGAAACCGCTGACTAAGGCTGATCTGAACTGAGCGGGGCTCGTGAACTGGCTTGAGACAACACTGCTGTCTTTGACTGGCTGGCCTTGTTTAAATCACACTGCACTAGTATATTTAATGAATCCACTGGTTAACTAGTTCATCCGGTACTAAGATGACCAAATGTGGGTTCAAAGGACCGAATAATCCGGTTCCGAAGGTCCAAATAATGTGGGAACCGACCTGTGAGATTTATATTTATTTAATTTATATGAATTTATACTTACGTTAATTTATATACTTCGATAGCAATTTGTATAATGATAAGTGGACTGTATTTCTGCAATAATCTCATAATCTCACAAATCGATCCTCTACACATTAGGGGGGTTTATATTAATTTAATTTATATATATGCAGCCAATCAAACTACAGTATTAGGCTACATACATTGAAAAGGTTCCTTATCTTATAGTACAGCAGGTCTTAGTCCACCAGGTATAACTAGGGTGTAGACACCACATTTTCCCTCTTTGAGGTAGCTTCCATCACCCTGGTAACTGATGCACAAAGCATGCTTCCTCGTCTTGACCTGTTAAAAGGGCGCTAGCTGTAAAGCCAGAATCCTATATATGACAAGTATATCAGAGAAACACTGTACATGGAACAATGAAGACCTGGCTTAATTACCTTTAGTATGAGGCTATGTCGTGCTCTAACCGGGTCACCCTATATAATGACATTAATGGCCATAAATGAAAGTTAAACGGATTTCGGAAAGAACACTTAACTTGATTTGTTTGACAGCGTGTTGATAATGGTACACCTTTGGTTTCCATAACACTACGTCCAAGTAAAATTAACAGGAGCCGTATTTGCTCCCGTGAGCCTCTCTGGTCTTAGTATAAACAATGGCTGCCCCTCCTTCCTCACTCCTGACGCCTGGCTTACATTGTCCAGATGACAGAAAGTGATAGAAGGGTCACATTTACTCTACTTTAATATTGATAATTAAGTTAATTTATATGAGATGTTTTTATGATGGTAAAGTCCAAAGACTAATGTATTTAAGAATAATTCCCACCATAATAGGTGGAGAATTTATAATAGTATGTGGTGATGATATCCCGTTTTCTATAGACGGTAATTCCACTACAAGTTACGTTTTCTATGGGTTAACTTGTTTATACAATACAGCAATTATTATCTGTCTGTATGTTATATTAAATGGTGTCGGATTTTCCGACACTGTACAGCACGGGGGTTAGAGCATGGGGACTGTAGAGCATGGGGACTGTAGAGCACGGGAACTGTAGAGCACGGGACTGTAGAACACGGGGACTGTAGAGCACGGGGACTGTAGAGCATGAGGACTGTAGAGTACAAGAACTGTAGAGCATGGGCACTTTAGAACACGGAGACTGTAGAGCACGAGAACTGTAGAGCACGGGGACCGTAGAACACGGGGACTGTAGAGAACGGGGACTGTAGAACACGGGGACTGTAGAGCATTGGAACTGTAGAGCATGGGGACTGTAGAGCATTGGAACTGTAGAGCATGGGAACTGTAGAACACGTGGGCTGTAGAGCACGGGGACTGTAGAACACTGGGTCTGCAGAGCATGTGTACAGTTTAGCACGGGAACTGTAGAGCACGGGAACTGTACAGCAAGGGGACTGTAGAGTATGGGGACTGTAGAGTACGGGAACTCTACAGCACGAGGACCGTAGAGCATGGGGACTGTAGAGCACGATGACTGTAGAGCACGGGGACTGTAGAGCACGGGGACGGTAGAGCACGGGGACTGTAGAGCATGGGGACTGTAGAGCAAGGGGACTGTAGAGCACGGGGACTGTAAAACACGGGGACTGTAGAGCACGGGAACTGTAGAGCACGGGGACTGTAGAGCACGGGGACTGTAAAACACGGGTACTGTAAAGCATGGGAACTGTAGAGGACGTGAACTGTAGATCACGGGAACTGTAGAGGACGGGGATTTTGGAGCGCGGAGACAGTAGAGCACGGGCACTTTAGAGCACGGGGACTGTAGAACACAAGAACTGTAGAGCACGGGAACCGTAGAACACGGGGACTGTATAGAACGGGGACTGTTGAACACGGGGATTGTAGAGCACGGGGACTGTAGAACACGGTTACTGTAGAGCACAGGTACTTTAGAACTTGGGGACTGTAGAGCGTGGCGACTAGAGCACAGGCACTATAGAACACGGAAACTATGAGCACGGGGACTGTAGAGCGAGGGGACTGTAAAGCACAGGAACTGTAGAGCATAGAAACTGTAGAGCACTGAGACTGTAGAACACGGGTACTGTAGAACACGGGGACTGTAGAACACGGGGACTGTAGAGCACTGGGACTGTAGAGCACGGGGACATGTTTAAGAATGTGGTTCAGTAAGGCACGGATAGGCATCTAGGGCATGTGCTGATGGGCACGAGGTCCAGTAGAACTTGTGGTTCTATAGAGCATTGGGACCTGTAGAGTGTTACCTATCGTACGTTACGGCTCGTGATCCTACAGCAGCCAACTTTAATTACGTCTAGGGATACGACACAACTGCTGTTCTCAATAGCGAATCACCAGTATAACCCCTTGATAAGTAATGAGCACAAAATAAATCTTCCTTAGGACTGAAGAATAGAGACAATATATATTATATATTATAAATCTCAATAGCAAACAGATGATTATATGGTCACAATATATCACATTAAAAATATCACTGTATCTTCCAGACATTAAATTAAAATTATATATGTATGGCTATGACAGAACAAAAATGTATAACTTAACTCCAACAGATGTTATCTCCCTGGTTCCGATCAGCTACTGAATAACATAACGCGGAATCAAAACATTGCCTTGCCCCGCGAATAAATTGCCAAAGTTACAATATTTATTATTTCAACAATGGAGCAATACATTGTGACAAGAGTAATCTTAAACTAACTTAATGAATAATTAATACATATTGATATACAAACATAAGTAATACTTCTTTACATAGTAATTAAAATATGCATACAGAAAGGAATAATGGCATGCACACCCAGCAACGGACGATCCCACGACAATTTGCCAGATACAGTTCACTCAATTATTATTCACCTCTGTTACCCACTTATGATCACATATAAATCATTAGTTCCCGTGGGAAAACTGAGCACACAAAGAAATAAACAATCATTCCCACGATACGTTGGGCCTAACGCCAACACTGTAACATGAATGTACGTTTGCATAGAACATATAAGTATACAATATACATGCTTGTAATTTACACACAATTATAAATGTACATATTAATATTTACTTACGTATCTTATAGGGTACGTAACACTTCCACCTCCAAGAAAAAAAATGCAATGGATTGAAGATCAATGGCATTTTTTCCGAAGTAAAAATGTTGGAAAAGAAACATTTCATTTATGGTACATCAAAACTTCTTGACAAAGCATCAGCAATAACATTTTGTCTGCCTGGAATATGTTTGATTTCTACATTAAATTCCTGCAAAAACAATGACCAGCGCAGAATTCGTTGGTTCTTGACTTTCATCATATTTATAAAGATAAGGGGGTTGTGGTCTGTAAATACTAACACTTTATTTCCTGATAAGTAAATCTCAAACTTCTTAATTGACAATATAAGACCCAACGCCTCCTTTTCTACCACGGAATAATTTCTCTGAGCTGCATTAAATTTTCTAGAATAATAATACACAGGATGCTCAATCTGGTCTAAACCAACTTGAATAAGCACAGCACCTATTCCAACATCTGACGCATCAATGTGTAATATAAATGGTTTATCAAATTGGGGACTAGCAAGAATAGGTGAGGTGGACAATATGCCCTTTAGGTTCTGAAAAGCATTCTGACAATCTTGTGTCCACTGAAACTTTACTTGCTTGCGTAACAAAGTTTGTCAA
This sequence comes from Procambarus clarkii, assembly GCF_040958095.1. Lineage (NCBI taxonomy): Eukaryota > Metazoa > Arthropoda > Malacostraca > Decapoda > Cambaridae > Procambarus > Procambarus clarkii. Next base: position 2,029,675 of record NC_091236.1, on the reverse strand, counting down.
AGGAGCAGCTACTGTTGAAAAATTTCTACAATAACGCCTATAGTATGCACACATACCAATAAACCGTTGGACTCCTTTCTTATTGGTCAACACTGGGTAGTCCACAATGGCTTGAATCTTATCTTGTAAGGGGATAATCTTACCTTGTCCTACCTCGTGTCCAAGATAAGTTATCGTACCTTTGCCCAACTACACTTATTCATATTTATGGTTAACTTTGCGTTTTTCAACACTGTAAACAAGTTCTTAAGGCCTAAGAGATGATCTGCCCAATTCTTACTGTACAAAACAATGTCATCAAGGTAGGCCCTACAATCTGGCACATCCTTGAGTAAGAAATTCATGAAGTCTTTGAAAAGTAGCAGGTGCATTTCTCAAACCGAATGGCATGACATTAAATTCATACGCACCATCAGGTGTAACAAAAGCAGTAACCTCTCTAGCATACTCTGTTAATGGAATTTGTAATACCCTTTTGACAAATCAAGCTTACTTACATATTCGGCATGACCTATGGACTCTATACATTCTTCCAACAAGGGTAAAGGAAAAACGTCCACTGTAGTGTTCTTGTTCAGTTTCCTGTAATCCACGCACAATCTCCAGGTTCCATCTGGTTTTGGCACTAACAAACACGGAGAGCTCCAAGTACTTTGACTGGCCGAACGAAATCATGCTGGAGCAGATATTCCACTTCTGCTTGTATAATTTTCCTCTTTTCGGGATTCACTCGGTACGGATGTTGTCGAATGGGGGTGCTGTCCAGGAGCTGAATGTCGTGTGTGATGAGGTGGGTCTGGGTAGGAACCTCCCCAAACAGAGATGTATGGTGGTCCAGCAGAGCCTGGAACTCATCACGTTGTTCCTCCTGTAAATGACATAGCATCTCCCTGCCATTGGAACTGGAACTGAGAAGTTGGATATTAACATCATGTCTCTCACTACAATTATCCTCAGGTGGTAACTCTTTCCGACTAAAACAAGCTACTACACCAGGTCCAACATAAGCTTTTAATCTGTTAATGTGCACAGTCATTTGGGGTTCTGAAAGATTAGGGCTAATTAGTTTATAGGTTAGGTCTCCCACCTTGTCTACCACTTGGTAGGGTCCGGCGAACTTATGGGACATGGAAGTCCCCATACGAGGTTTCAACACCAACACCAAATCTCCGACAGCAAAAGACCTGAGCTTAGCTTTGAACTTCTTGTCATATCTTACTTTCATGGCTTGTTGAGTCCTTCCCAGATGTTCTTTCGCCAACTCACGAGCCCGACACAACTTAGCCTTGACCTCACTCAAGTACAATCCGCTCTGATGAACAGAGACATCTCCCAACAACTTTTCTTGTAGCATTTTAAAAGGACCTCTTACTTGGTGACCAAACACTAGTTCAAAGGGTGAACAGCCCAATGACTCTTGTAGCCCTTCTCTAGCAGCAAACAACACAAAGGGGAGATTCTCATCCCAATTACGTGGATGAGTTTCTCCGGTTGTCTTCAGCATTTGTTTCAAAGTCTGGTGGAAACGTTCAAGCCCACCTTGGCTTTGGGGATGATATGGACTGGATAATTTGTGCCGAATCCCTCGGGATTCGCAAAAAGTTCTGAAAACTTTAGAAACAAAATTTCCCCCCATTATCACTCTGAATAACTCTAGGCATTCCAAACAACGAAAAGAATCTTTCAAGACACTTGATGAGATTATGAGCCTTGGTATTCCGTAGAGCATAAGCTTCAGGAAATCTAGTAGTCATACACATGAGAGTGAACAAAAACATGTTACCCGTTTTAGTCTTAGGTAAAGGACCCACACAATCAATTACAACATGAGTAAATGGTTCATCAGGAACTACAATAGGTTGCAATGGTGCTCTAGGTACAGATTGATTTGGTTTACCCACAATTTGACAGGGTATACAGTTATGACAATATCTGACCACGTCTTTCTTTAACTTTGGCCAGAAAAAATATTTACTTATCTTATGGTACATATTCGTGATACCTTGATGACCTCCCATGGGATCATCATGTGCAGCCTGCAGGACCTGCCTACGATAATCATTGGGGACAACGAGTTGGGTTCTAATCTCACAATCATCTGAAGAGGGAGTTCCCTTGGGTCTCCACCTTCTCATCAGAAGTCGATCCTTGAAGAAGAAACCCGTCCCTTCCTCCAATGCATCAATATTATCAGGAGCCTCAGAAATACACTTACTTAAACTAGGATCAGTAGTCTGTACAACACTTAAGGGCAATGACTCAGACTCAGCAGCGAGCGGGCAAGAACCTAGTAGCTTGATCTCTTTTCCCGATTGATCAGAATAAAATGGAGTCATAGCTACTTCGGCCTCACTCTCGACAACTGGCGCACTGGAGACAAGCGGGCAAGGTACAGATAGTTCAGCCTCCTCACCTTCACTTTCCTTGTGATTTAGGTTCGGCGGGGCTTCTACTACGGCCTCACTCTCATCATCCAGTCGAGTCATAAAGGAATCCTCAAGATCCACCTCCCACTCCTTTACTGAAGGGGTCCTGGTCTTGGGAACAGCAACCTCAGTGAAGACAGGATTACTCTCACCTGTTTGTCCCATTGATCTAGTTACAACACAAGCAGGGTAAATAATATCATCATCTGCTACTGGTTGAGCTAATACATTATGGGGTTTAGTTAACATGATGGGAAACTTGGGCCCTACAACCATTTGGTTGCCAAAATCATTACCTAGAATAAGGTCTACCCCAGGAATGGGCAGTTGTTTACTTACACCAACATTACACCATCCTGAAGTATATTTAGAATCAAGGTTAACTTGCAATAAGGACACTGGTTGCACACTACCGGCAATACCTTGGAGAAGCACAACTTCACCCAGATCTCGGGTGTCAACATCATCAAGTACCTTCTGGGTAATAAGAGACTGTGAAGCTCCAGTATCACGGAGTAATTGAACAGTCTTATGTCTACCATTATTACATAATAAGGTACCTGTGGAAATATAGGGTTTGAATTCAGCCATCCAATTGGGACTGACTGTAATACATGAAGAATTAATAGGTTGCAATCCTTTACTCATAATAAGACCAGTTGGTCGTAGTTCAGGATGCAAACTAAAACATGAAGAAATCACATGCCCCTTCTCTTACAATGGGTACAATGTTTGACAGTGGACACCCTGGTAGAACCAACTGCCGGTTTAGAATTAGCATTACTAGGCTTAGATGATCCTGGCAATGGAGTAACCATCTTAGGGTTAGTAAGAGAAGAGTTCACGGGAGTAACTGTCGCACCAGGAGAAGACTTATACTGATAAGGAGTTCGGTGAGCATTGAAATTTACTCTACGACTAGACTTAGGTGAAGTGGCCGTAAACGGGGCCTTAGTCAGCAACTCATGCTCATCCGCGAGCTTTGACAGCTCATAAATATCTGTTACATTCTTTTGTTCTGCCATAAAAGTAGACAACTGGTCTGGGAGACATGACAATACTTCTTCCATTATAAGAAGATTCTTAGAGCATCAAAATCAGTGACTGCAAGTGACTTTAACCATCTGTTGCAAAAATTCGTCTTCTGACGAGTAAAATCTGCTATTGTCTGATCCCTTATCCTCCTTAGGTTTCTGAACTTTTGCCTGTGTGCCTCTGGATTTAACTGGTACGCATTTAGGATGCTTTTCTTTACAAATTCATAATCAAAACTATGAGCGTCAGGTAGGGATGTAAAAACCTCCTGACTACGCCCCTTAAATTGAGACTGCATAATGGCTACCCACTGATCCCTTGGCCAGTTCATACTGATGGCAATTTTATAAAAATGTGCAAAGAAAACCTCAGGATCCTCCTCATTGAACTTGGGCAACTCTATATACTTATTCATCCTGATGGGATTATTATCACTTTGTTGAAACATTACTAGTATTTCCATGCCCAGCTGCCATACGCTGTGCTTCAAGCCTGAAGTTAGTGTTAGCCATTTGTTGTTGAATCTCTAATTGTTGCTTCTTTGTGGCTTCTATTTGCAACTGTGCCGCAATTTCTAAACGCCTAGTCTCCAGCTCCCTTTTCTGAGCTTCCGCCTCTAATATTTTCTGTTCCTTTTGAGCTTCAAGCTTAGCATGCTATTTGCGCTTCTAACTCAAGACGCTTTAACGTCATCTGATCACTCGACTCCTCTCTTAACTCCTCTAGAATTTCTTCTTCTAACTCCCCATTCTCAACAAAATGCGTCACAATGACTTTCAATATTTGGGCTTTAACCATTCTATTGCTGGCGGTCAAATCCAACTGATTTGCCATTTGTATTAACTCAGTCTTTTTAAGGTTCTGAATCCCTTCAAAGTCTGGGTGAGCCACCAACGCTGCAACTTTCTCCTCCATCGTTACTAACACTTGGCACTGGATTCACAAAAATAATTAAAACAATGGCACTGCACTACACTTCACTGTAAAATTGTCACCACACTGAAAATTCGCTTGGCCTCACTGCACAAACAAAATATATAGGATGACTTACCTCAAAATCGTGAAACGTTGTTACTTGACACACAGGAAGGCTTGCTTGGCACATGGAATAGTTCTTAAGAAACACACAGACACTTGACACACTGGTACCTAGGAAGGCAAGGTTAGATTAGCATAATTAAGGTTAAGTGGGAACGATATTTCCCGGCACAGGCCCCCATAACTCTTTGTTACCTATCGTACGTTACGGCTCGTGATCCTACAGCAGCCAACTTTAATTACGTCTAGGGATACGACACAACTGCTGTTCTCAATAGCGAATCACCAGTATAACCCCTTGATAAGTAATGAGCACAAAAATAAAATCTTCCTTAGGACTGAAGAATAGAGACAATATCTTATCTGTATATATTAAATAAATCTCAATAGCAAACAGATGATTATATGGTCACAATATATCACATTAAAAATATCACTGTATCTTCCAGACATTAAATTAAAATTATAATATGTATGGCTATGACAGAACAAAATGTATAACTTAACTCCAACTAGATGTTATCTCCCTGGTTCCCGATCAGCTACTGAATAACATAACGCGGGAATCAAAACAGATTGCCTTGCCCCGCGAATAAATTGCCAAAGTTACAATATTTATTATTTCAACAATGGAGCAATACATTGTGACAAGAGTAATCTTAAACTAACTTAATGAATAATTAATACATATTGATATACAAACATAAGGTAATAACTTCTTTACATAGTAATTAAAATATGCATACAGAAAGGAATAATGGCATGCACACCCAGCAACGGACGATCCCACGACAATTTGCCAGATACAGTTCACTCAATTATTATTCACCTCTGTTACCCACTTATGATCACATATAAATCATTAGTTCCCGTGGGAAAACTGAGCACACAAAGAAATAAAACAATCATTCCCACGATACGTTGGGCCTAACGCCAACACTGTAACATGAATGTACGTTTGCATAGAACATATAAGTATATCAATATACATGCTTGTAATTTACACACAATTATAAATGTACATAGTAATTTATTTTCTTACGTATCTTATAGGAGTACGTAACATAGAGCATGTGGTCCTCTAGGGGCACGTGAACCAGTAGAGCACGTTGAGTCTAGTTTGGAAGGGGGCCGTAGACCACGGGTCAACCTGAGCAGTAAGGAGAGGCTTAAGAGCAAAGGGACAACTGAAAGTTGGGAGTGATCAGGGTTAGCTCCAAGCCATAACGAATATATAGTACTTGAAAGGGGTCAGAATAAAGATTTGTGGTGGAATGGGGGAAAGGAATGGTGCCCAACCACTTGGACTGTCGAGGCTTGAACGTCGACCTGCATGGGGAACGGGTATGAGCAGCCAGGCCTCTTGAACAGTACATAGCTTTTTGACCAATAAATCCCCGAATGCCAACACTGGTGTATTAACATAATGGCGGCTCGCAAAATTGTCGTGACTGCTCTTTTTCTATTGGTAGGTCCTCCCTACGGTTAGGTTCGGCCCCCTTTAGTACGTCAGTTTGTTAACGTTGGGGAAGCCCAAGATGACGGGCTAGTCTAGCAATGGGACCTGTAAAGCACAGGTTGTGCAAAGTACGAGGGAGGGTCTTTTAGAGCTAGTAGGACCCGTAGAGCTTGGAGAACCTGTAGAGCGCGAGTATGTCTGTAGCACTGGGAGTAACCGTTTTAGCTCGGAGGATCTGAAGAGCATAGGGTACCTGTTGAGCATTAGACATCCTGTAGAACAGGGGGGCTAGGTAGTACATGCATAGGGTGTGTAGGGCCTTTTAGAGCACGGCGAACTATAGAGCATGGGTGCCCTGTAGAGCTTGGTGGTCTCTAGAGCACGGGAGATCTGTAAGGCATGGAAGTCATGTAAGGCATAAAGAGCATGCAGAGCACGTGGGGCCTGTAGAGCATGGTTGCCCCGTAGATCATAGAGGACGAGGGGGCTATAGAGATTGGGTGCCTTACAGAGCACGGGGGGTCTGTAGAGCATGGGTGCCCCGTTGATCATCGAGGACGAGGGGACTATAGAGATTGGGTGCCTTACAGAGCGCGGGGGGGGTCTGTAGAGCATGGTTGCCCCGTAGATCATAGAGGACGAGGGGGCTATAGAGATTGGGTGCCTTACAGAGCACGGGGGGTCTGTAGAGCATGGTTGCCCCGTAGATCATAGAGGACGAGGGGGCTATAGAGATTGGGTGCCTTACAGAGCACGTGGGGTCTGTAGAGCATGGGTGCCCTGAAGAGCAAAGGACCCTGCAGAACACATGGTGCCTGTATAGCATGCAGGGCTTGCAGAACACTGGGGTTCCAGTATATCACATATCAATATGTGATATACAATGATCACTTATGTGATCAATATCACATAACTACCTTCACTTGTGTAATTTAATATATTTGCTGATGTCAACTTTTTGACATATAAGGATAAATTAACTTTCGCTCACACTTGATGTTATAATTGCATTAGTGAAGCATAATAATGTTGTTTATTAGCGTGTGAATGCTTTTGTTAAGCTTGGAACTGAAGTGATGTTGTTGTGTGTTGTGGGTGCAGGTGAGGGAGACCAGGTGAGCGTGTTCCGGCGGTGTCTATACTGTGACCACGGCGAGGCCGGCCTCCAGCTCCTCCAGCAGGACTTCCTCACCTCCGGCCTCCTGCAAAGAGAGGGTTTGTTCATTGGTTTTTGTCACGTGCTATATTAGATGGATATTTTACTGAGCTGTATTTCTTACCTATCTTAGCGAGTTATCCTAGAATGTTATTTTATTAAGATACATTTTAGGAGATACTTCTGGGAGTTAGAAAGTTATTTTAGGAAAGTTGTCTTTTGAAGTAACCTGAGTGTGTTTTCATAGGGGATCTTAACGGGTCAGCTAATAGAGTTATCTTAATAATGCATAGTGCTTAGTAGAGACGTGTTGCGAGTTATTAACGAGCAGGAATTATTAATGAGGAATATAGGGATGTGCTGGTTTGGAAGCGTGGTTTAGGACATACGAGGCTCCCACCAAGTACTATGAAACAAACTGTCTCAAATGAACAAATCCACAAGAGCCGTTACGAGGATTCGAACCTACGTCCAAAAGCATCGCAGATGCTGCCTTAATCGACTGAGCTACGACATGGTATAAGAATTGCAACCAGACATTCTACTGAATTTACTTGGATCCTGCAGCCTCTCCGAGACACAAACCAGGATTTTACACAATTCCCCCATACACTCGAGCTATGTCAATAGGCCGTTCTACCTCTTCACCCTTACTTCATTACACACAGAAATCACAATAGCGTGATGTATCAAATGAACGAATCCAAAAGGGTCGTGACGAGGATTGGGACCTGCGTATATATTAATATACGAAAGTACTTAAGGAAATTCCTTAAGTACTTAAGAATTCAAAATGTTTCAATTCTTCCTCCGTGGTCTGACACTGCCATATATATATATATATATATATATATATATATATATATATATATATATATATATATATATATATATATATATATATATTATATATATATATATATATATATATATATATATATATATATATATATATATATATATATATATATATTATATATATATATATATATTAGTTAAGGAAATACTTCCGGAACACCTAAGAGACTCCATTGGGATTCATGACCCCAAATTCGCGGAAGGAGCCGGTCAGTGGGACACTCTCGTCAACTCTCATCCTCGACCGACTTTTCCAAATGACTGCAAACAGTCCAAATGGGATAGCCCCATAGTGGAGAACATCGCCACATCATTGCTGGAGGCAGCTTCCAGGAAGGACAAAGCGCGTCTTCTAGCTGTGCAAGCGCCCCATGCCGGGGACTTCCTGTTGGCAGTCCCTAATTCCGCCTTGGGCACCCGCCTGGACCATCGGACCCTAAGTATTGGTGTTGCTCTGCGCCTTGCCGCCCCTATCTCCACCGAGCACCGGTGTATATGCGGCCATGCACGGGCAGACCAATACGGCAGCCATGGTCTCATCTGTCGTAAGACACAGGGAAAGATTGCCAGACATGAAGCAGTCAATGACATCATCAAGAGAAGTTTGGCTACAGCTGGGTGTCCAGCACAAAGGGAACCTCAGTTGTGCAGACCTGACTACAGCCAAAAACGCCCAGATGGAGTCACCCTGCAGCCGTGGAGGGAAGGTAAACAGGTCGTGTGGGACTACACATGTGCATCCACATTGGCTGATACCTATCTACCTTACAGCGCAGCTGAGGGAGGCGGGGCGGCCACCTTCAGGGAGACCCAGAAAACTAACAAGTACAGGGACCTAGAACGTTGTTACAGGTTCGTGCTAATAGGCTCTGAGACTCTGGGCGCCTGGGGTAAATGTGCACTTAAGTTCCTGAAGGAGCTGGGCGAGGAACTCATTGGGAAGACTAGAGACCCAAGAGCGGCCAGTTTTATGTTCCAGCGCCTCAGTGTCGCTGTTCAGAGGGGAAATGCGTGCTGTATCTTGGGTACGCACCCCACCCCCGAGGAGCTGGACGAAGTCTTCGAACACTGATTGGTATATTGTTATATAAGTGTGTGTTTTCTGTAAACTGTAGCATTGCAATAAAATCAAATAAAAAAAAATAATAGGGGTGGTAGGAGAGGAAAAGATTAAAGTATTCAGTGAGAATCCACAAGGTCTTCTCTGAACACTATTTATTTTCTTCTTCGAGGAGGTGGGTCCCTTTAATTAAACCAGTGGTGGTACCCCTAAATAAATATATATATATTCAATATTATCAATATTAATATATATATATATATATATATATATATATATATATATATATATATATATATTGAATATATATATTCAATATTATCAATATTAATATATATATATATATATATATATATATATATATATATATATATATATATATATAATTGAAAAATCAATTCTCAAAAATTCATTTTTATTTCTAGTCTGACGCGATATTTGAATGCGTTTCGTAATACCTTATTACATTTTCCATAGACTTTAGTTTACACACACACAACTATAACCTGCAAACACTAAACAATGTTCTACTATGCTATAATTTAAACAGCTTTCATTTTATATGCTGCATTTGGGTGAGGTGATATGTTACAACAGTTTTGGATGAGGTGAAAATATACTTTCAACACAAGACAGAACACGAAACAATGGGTATAATATTGGGTAAGTTAAAGGGAAGAAAGGAAGTAACTGCAGAGGGCCTATTGGCCCATATTTCTTGATGCTTCTATATTGGTGTGGAGTCTTGAAGTGGGTAGAATATAGTTGTGTATTAATTGGCTGTTGATTGCTGGTGTTGACTTCTTAATGTGTAGTGCCTTGCAGATATCAAGCCGCCTGCTATCGCTGTATCTATCGATGATTTCTGTGTTTTTTGTTAAGACTTCTCTGGTGATGGTCTGGTTGTGGGAAGAGATTATATGTTCCTTAATGGAGCCCTGTTGCCTATGCATCGTTAATCACCTGGAAAGAGATGTTGTTGTCTTGCCTATATACTGAGTTCTTTGAGGCTTACAGTCCCCAAGTGGGCATTTGAAGGAATAGACGACATGGTCTCTTTTAAAGCGTTCTGCTTTGTGTATGGAGAGTTTCTCATGAGTAGGTTGGCCGTTCTTTTTTAGTTTTATAGTAAATCGTCAATTGTATCTTCTGATTTTTGTCTGTAGGGATAACGTTCCTATTAACAATATCTTTCAGGTCCCTTTCCTCCGTTTTATGAGCTGTGGAAAAGAATTTCCTGTAAAATAGTCTAATAGGTGGTGAAGGTGTTGTGTTAGTTGTCTCTTCAAAGGTTGCATGGCGTTTCACCTTCCTTCTTATGATGTCTTCAACGAAATTGGAGAAGCCGTTGTTGACTAGGACCTACCTTACCTTACAAAGTTCTTCATCGACTTGCTTCCATCCTGAGCTGTGGCTGAGAGCACGGTCGACATAAGCGTTAACGACACTCCTCTTGTACCGGTCTGGGCAGTCACCGTTGGCATTGAGGCACATTCCTATGTTTGTTTCCTTAGTGTAGACTGCAGTGTGGAAACCTCCGCTCCTTTCCATGACTGTTACATCTAGAAAGGGCAGGTTCCTATCCTTCTCCATCTCGTATGTGAAGCACAACACATAATTCTGCTCAAATGCCTCCTTCAGCTCCTGTAGATGTCTAACATCAGGTACCTGTGTAAAAATGTCGTCAACATACCTGCAGTTCCAGTTTAGTTTGAATGTTCCATTAAAAATAAAATAATTGTCTTTTATTCACAATTTGGTAAGTTCCAATACTTTGTTGGTCTACAAGATCAAATTATATTTGGGCAGTTCCTCACGTAGAAATTGTAACAGATGCCAGTTGATGATCTGTCCAAAATCTTCTTAATGTGTCCAAATCTTCTTAATGTTAGTATTGGTATGTACAAACTTGATCCATTTTTAAGTTATAATATTGCACAACAATTTAAGAAAAAACTCTCATAGAAAAGCTTACAATGTCTCATTTCAATTTTATATTCATACATTGTGTGTTCATGAGGCTGTTCTTTCATCCTTATATATATATATATATATATATATATATATATATATATATATATATATATATATATATATATATATATATAGGCAATTGACGACCACAAAACACAGATCATTTTATGCGGAAAATCCACACAGAAATATGAAAGAAAATGAACGTTTCAGCCTGTTAAAACCTTTGTTTAGGTTTTAACGGGAAATTGTAGGAGTGTAGATGTTCAGCAGTCCTCCAATGGCAGGTGTCAATGCCTAGTCACATTTACAAAAAAAAGATAAGACTGCTTGCCTGTTTATCTGTGGTAAAGTAAGGGAAGACACGCAAAACACATAGTATGAACAATGAAACTTTAATTAATATAGAAAACAAATTATAAACAAAGACAATCCCTTGGCTATGTACAGTGCAAACAAACAAGTCAAAAACAATATAATATAAATGAACATTAAGGATGAAGTTATTCTACCATAATATAAATACACAGTGAAAAATAACCAGGTGCTGAGAATATGGCGCTAGCTGAGAAACATCCACCTGATACACAGCGTATATCAGTTAGTTGTTCACTGCTTGAGAGCACAAGGATATTCTGACTTCAATGGCTGGTTCAAGCCCAGACATCGACTCAGGTAGAGGGCGCTGAGGTGCAGAAGTGCAGGTGTGCAGTCGGCGAGTCACCAATCAGGAGCAGGCATGCTAGGAAGGGTAGTTGGCTGGTTAATGACCAGCCGGCGTGGAGGGAGTGTGGAGTAGGGGGTGAGTCTTAGGTACGTTTGCCTCCTGGTCAAAACGTTTTGTGCTGCTGGTAGACGTATCTTAAAGGTAGCATCTTATTCTTGTATAATATATGTAACTTGATGTAGAGAAGAGCAGGCTCAATCTCTCTTGAAAGAGATTATCGTCACAAGTCTCACCCGAAGCCTGCACTTACGGGTGAAGTTACGTCTTCAGGTGGTAGAGTGGTAGGTGGAGCTGTCTCTACCTCATAGACTCTGGAGAGGGCGTCTCCTATGATGTTGTCAGAACCTTTGATGTAGAAGTTCTCCAGGTTGAATTATGCAGATATAAAGCCCATCGTAGAAGTCGTTGATTGTTGAATTGGGCTTGCTGCAAGAAGCGTAGGGGATTGTGGTCCGTGTAGATGGTGGTAGACCGAGCACCTTGCAGGTATGATTCAAAGTGCTGCAAGTTCAGGACGATGGAGAGTAGCTCCTTTTCGATCGTGCTGTAATTTTTCTGGTGTGGTTTTAACTTGTAGCTGTAGTAGCTAACAGGTAGAACCTTCTCGCCTCGCTGTTGCATCAGGACACCCCCGATGCCGGTACCACTGGCGTCGACATGGAGGATGAACGTGATATCGTGATATCTGGCGAGGCGAGAATAGGATTAGAACAGAGCAGGAATTTAAGTTGTTCAAAAGCAATGGTCTGCTGAATGGTCCAATTATACCGTTGCTTGGGGATGGTTAAAGTGATCAATGGTGTCGCCACCGTACTAAAATTCTTCACAAACCTACGGTAGTAGGAGGCAAGACCAAGGAAGCGCAGGAGCTGCTTCCTGGTGGTAGGCTGTGGGTAATGCTGGATGGCTTGGGTATGTATGTTTAACGGAGCTATGCTGCCACTCCCTATTACATGACCAAGATAACGCCCTTTACCTTTAGCAAAGGTGGACTTGCCCAAGTTGATGGTGAGGCCGGCTGTCAGGAGCTTGGCAAACAATCGTTGCAGCTGGAGCAGATGTTCGCTCCAGGTGTTGGTTGCCACAACGATGTCATCCAAGTAGGTGTAGGTGTTATCTAAGCCCTGGATGACGCGGTTGACAGCTCGCTGGAAGGTGGCCGAGGCATTACATTGTCCAAATGGAAGGCGTTCGTATCTGTAAAGGCCAAAAGGAGTGGTAAAGGCAGATATTTCCTTAGCTCGCTCTGTCAAACACACTTGGTAGTATCCCTTGAGTAAGTCTAACTTTGATAGATACCGAGCATTACCAATGGCGTCAAGGATGTCATCTATTCTATGTAATGGGTAAGCATCCTTGATAGTCACAAGATTCAATTTCCGGTAATCGGTACACAACCTCACTTTACCTTGCGGTTTCGGCACCAGGATGCAGGGTGAGGCCCAAGGGGACTCACAAGGGGTGGCCAGCCCATGATCCAGGAGGTACTGCACCTCAGCACGCATTACTTCCTTTTTACTCGGGCTGATTCTGTAGATAGGTTGACGAATTGGCCGGGTGTCGGGGAGTAGCTGGATGTCGTGCTGAACCACATTACACTCCGGTGGATCATCGCTGAACAACTTCTGATGTTCCTTGAAGATTCTGATGAGAGGAGCACTATTACTGTCCTGCAAATAGGTATAAAGATCATTAAGGATTTCCGAGTTGGAAGGCACTGACTCAGTGTTAGTGCTTTCGGGAGGAGAAGCAGGGAAGGTCTCACTGTATGGACCTTTAAAGGTGGATAATGATACCAACACAGTAGGGGGAGTACCTTGATACTGCTTAAGGAGGTTGACGTGGCACAGCTGGGTCTTCCGTCGCCTATCTGGAATCTCAAGAACGTAGTTGTTGTTGTTTCTGCACTCCTTGATGCGGTAAGGTCCTGAAAACTTGTTTTGCAATGGAGTACCTGGGATAGGAAAATATGCAAACACGAAGTCTCCTGGTTTAAATTTCCTTAGTTTGCTGCGTTGGTCAAAATGAGTCTTCATCCTCTCCTGAGCTTTCAATAGATTGTCATTAGCAAATTTACGTACTCTCTCTAGAATGTGTTTTAAGTTTTGAAGAAACTGGGGCACATTTTGAGGGTCACTGAAGGTGGCATTACGTAGAAAGTCTTTGAAAGCTTGGAGAGGAGTACGGCACTTACGTCCGTAAAGCATCTCATAAGGAGATACTCCTAGAGACTCATTGGGGAGACTTCTGAAAATGCACATAATGAGGTCAAGTTGTTTATCCCAGTCCTTCAAGTTTTCATTGCAAAATTTCTTTAGGAGTGCTTTAATAGTCTGATGACTACGTTCAAGAGAACCCTGTGAAACAGGATGATAGGGGCTGGACAGTACCTGTGTGATGTTGAACTCTTCCAGTGTCTTCTTGAAGAGATCACTGGTGAAGTTGGTGCCACAGTCACTTTGAACCTCTCTTGGAAATCCATACTGGGTGAAGATCTTCAATAGTTGTTTCACCACAGTAGCAGCCGTAATGTTCTTTACTGGAACTGCTATGGGGAATCTGGTGGTAGGACACAGGATAGTTAGTATATAGGCGTTGCCAGAACTGGTCCGGGGTAAAGGACCAACACAGTCAATGATGAGTCTGTGGAAAGGTTCCGCAGGCACCTGGATAGGAGTCAATGGGGCCTGGGAATAGAGATATTAGGTTTACCTGCCAACTGACATGTATGACACTGTTGCACGTAACTTTTGACGTCTTTAACCACACCTGGCCAGTAGTAGTCTTGTCTGATTCCGTGGTAGGTTTTGTTAAAACCATAGTGAGAAAGAGCTCCGTGAGCCAGGTGTAGAATATCGGGCTGTAGGCTGGTGGGAACCACTAGTTGTTCGACATTTGCCCAATCGCCGTCCTCCTTCAGCTTACTGGGTCTGTACCTGCGGTAGAGCAACTGATTCTCTAGGAAGAACCCAGGGATACTGTCAGGTTGAGCCTCAGCCGGGAAGAATAATGGTGTTAATGATAGATCTTCCCTCTGTAACTTACGGAACTCCAAACTAGTAAGATTCGGTGGTAGATTCTGAGGGTCTTGAGGGACAGCGGTAGCAGTAGAGTCAGCTGGTTGCGGGCGTGCAGCTTGTGCACGGGTGGTCACCAAAACCGGAGGAGAAACTTCATCACTTTCTTGGACCTCTGCTGAAACATACTCAAAGATGGGATTGTCCACTAGAGTTACACACCTGGGGTTTGTCCATGATGATCAGGTTGGACGGTTGCAGATCTTCTGCCAAGTCGTTGCCCAGGAGAAGTTGCACTTCAGACATGGGAAAAGGCTTTTCCCTGATGCCCCTGTGAAGTCGATTCACAGGGGCAAAATGTATTGTTAAAAGTAAGGATTTTGTTGAACGAAACCGGATCGAGTCTGCTCTGATCTAACATTGTAACAACAGCCTTAATGTGAGCCCCGGTATGTACAAGTTGGATCCCTATTTAAGCCTCAATATAGCACGTCAAAACAATATAGCAATCATTTAACACGTATGGCACTTGGAGATATTAATAGGAGCTGCCTCGTATGGGTCAATAGGCCTTCTGCAGTTACCTTCTTTCTTATAATTCCTTTCCTCCACTTATTTTTGGTGGTCAGGTGATCTGCCCAGGCGGATATAAAGGTCTGATCAGCAATCTTATCTTCATTCTACTTTGCTCTGATGAAGGCGAATTAGCCGAAAACGCGTTAAGCATTTTCTATTTTTCACATGTGGTTATTCTGCATATATATATATATATATATATATATATATATATATATATATATATATATATATATATATATATATATATATATATATATATATATATATATATATTATATATATATATATATATATATATATATATATATATATATATATATATATATATATATATTATATATATATATATATTATATATATATATATATATATATATATATATATATATATATATATATATATATATATATATATATATATATATAATTAGGTAGAGAATGTAATTATTACTGCAGAAATCTTAAATAACTATGCACTTTACATTCCAATAAAGAGCGGAATAAATTTGAAGATTCAACGTACTGGATTTTGTTGTTAATCACACAGCCTTACGACAACTAGTCAAAATATAAACATGTGCACAATATTATAGTTTAGAAAATTATTAGTTGCTGGGCCGAGTGTCCACTGATGTAGGAACGACTCCAGATCCCTTGTCCTCAGCTGCCGTGATAAGATGTTACTTGTGGGTTGAAGTAATTAATAGTTCCTAGGACCCTGCTGAGATGTGCCAAGTAACGTGGCACCGCTCTGCTGGTCGTGGGAACGAAATACAAACTGTTAGCAAGATCGAAACATAGATCTCTGTTGCTCGTTGCTAATGGCGTCCGAGTCACGTGGTGGCAGGCGACGTTCTCGCGTCTTCTTCCTCTTCCTGATTGCGCATGCGCGGCTCTCGATAGACATCTCGAGCGTAAATGGATTTATATATATATCGGAGGTAACTACGGAAAGAAGAGATGGTGATGAGTATTGATGTCACATTTAATTCTTCTGTGTTAAAATATAACTTCGCGTAACATAAATTGGGTTTATTAAAGTCACGCAGATAATCGAGGAAATCAAAGTGAAGTTATTTACATTAAAACAATTTCCTCTAGAATGTTTAATATCAACTAAATAAAGGAGTTCTAGTAAGCAGTAGTATGCTACGAAATTTAACTTATTAGTAACTATTTTTAGTATAAGAAAAGATAAACTGGACTCTTATAAATTCAACTAAATGTGGAAAGAATTCATATTTCTTCCTGTCGTTCCTCGCGTTGTCACTCTGACTAGGAAGAATCTGGCAATATGGTTATTATAAATCATGATGATTAACTCTACAAGTTAGTGATTTCAGTAACTAATTGTGGTTAATACAAAGGTTGTATAAAATACAAAAGATGTATGAAACTGTTGGTTATTTCCAACATAACTCCGGAGGGAGAAAACTCGGGTCGTAGTTCAGGTCTTAGTACTAACGTACAACTGTTTCTCTATCCTGAAGTTATATTTATGGGTTATTAGGTTAGTACGCACCTAACGAATGTCCCGAATATGTGGTAGATGACTCAAAGTCAACATAGGGACGTAAATAAACATTGAAATTTATTGAATAATTATCTTGTAAGAAACAAAATGATATTATCAAAACTAAATTATGAATAATTTAAGATCAACGAGACCTCAACAATACAGTGAGGCTACTGTCCAGGGTCACTATGACTCGTAACTATCTAGTTACTGGCGATCAACTCACCACTGCATCAGCATGGTCACCTCAAGTTTAAATGATAAGTTATCTACACTTAAATAGAATGAAAATATTGTTTAAGTTTCTGTTTGCAATTCTGAGCAGCGACTCTAGATGGCCTTGTGTTCGGTTGAGTAGAATCATTGTTCTCTGAAACTTGGGTTACAGGTATATCTGTAGAACACTCATGTTCTACTAACTCTAAAGGTACTAATTTTTCTAGTGTTTTCAAGGTAGTAGTGCCTCCACACTGAACTTTAACAATTCGTAAAATACAATGGCAGTCAGGATGGATGTCAAAAATGTTACCTATAGGCCAATCTGACCTGGGTCCATCACTGTCTAATAGGACAAGATCACCTGGTTTGAATTGAGCTTTGTTGTATGGGCTTGCAGCTCCATAATGATATTCTCTTAAAGCAGTTAAATATTCACGTGTCCAGACCTCATTCCATTTCTTTATTACTCTTGAAAGGTGTCTATAACTCTCCACCAAGTCACTCACCTTGACACATGAAGGGTCAGCTGGATCCTCGTCTCCTACAGATATAAGAGGGCTCAGAAGACCACCATGAAACAAATGAGAGGGGCTCAGGGGTTCTCTTTGAGAGAAATCTTCGGATAAGTAGGTTAAAGGACTGTTGTTGACTCGTGCTTAAAATTTTCACGACAAGGGTCTGTAATTCAGTGAGATTAATTTTCTGCCGGTGTAAGGCTTTTCTTAGGCATTTCTTAACAGTTCCCACAATTCTTTCGTAAAAACCACCTTGCCATGGTGCTCTTGGAGGGATAATTTTCCAGTAGCATTGTCTCTGAGCACAGAGTGTACTTCTGGATTGTTCCATATTTCTTGTAAGCAAGCCTCTCCTGCCACGAAGTTTGATCCATTATCTGAGATCATTAATTTTGGGCAAGATCTTCGTGCAGCAAATCTGCGAAAAGCTTGCAGAAAGGCTTCTGCACTCATGTCAGAAGTGACTTCTAAATGTACTCCACGTGTGGTAGCACACGTGAAGAGGCAAATGTAGGCTTGTCCGGTGTGCCTGTTAAAATTAGTGCTCCTGTGTAGTCGACATCTGTGGTTTCAAAGGGACGAAGGTGAACGACTCGCTCCTTAGGTAGGGGCGGTGGACCTGGATAAGGACACACTCGAGCATCATATCTCTTGCAGATTACACAAGACTTTATTAAGCATTTGATAGTTTGGCGACCTTGGGGAAGCCAAAAACGTTATCTGAGTTCAGTAAGAGTATCTAATACTCCACCATGCAGTGTATTATGCTCATGGTAATGTAGAACTATGAGTTTAGTAATGATGTGGTGACGTGATAGAAGTATAGGATTCTTCGTATCTAAATTTATTTCTGCATGAAACAGACGTCCGCCGCATCTCAAAATGTTATAGTTGTCTGAGTCAAGCCAGATACCCAGAGACTTACTCAACTTATCTGGGAGACGTTCATATTCCTTACCATAAGTCTCTTGTTGAGCTTGTTTAGTGAAAGGGCCTATTGAACCATATTTCTTTGCAGTTACTTCCATTCTTCCCTTTAACTTACAAAATATTATACCCATTGTTTCGTGTTCTGTTTGAAAACAATGTCACACAAGCAAGCACAGTAACACGAGCGCACTAAATTTTGAAAAAGAAATTGAAAACATGCCCATGCACTCGGCCCCAGGTCCAGACTCATGGAATTCAATATTTATAAAGAAATGCAAAGTGCCGGTAGCACAGGCACTCAGTATAGTGTGGAGGAAGAGCTTGGACACGGGGGAGATACCAGATGCACTTAAAGTAGCAGACATAGCCCCTCTACACAAGGGAGGGAGCAAAGCATTGGCAAAAAATTATTTAAATTCCAGGTACTCAGGTACGGTAAAAATGAGGACCTTAAACATAATACAGAGTACAAAACACAATCAAATGTACCCATAGTAGGAAAACAGCATGTAAAGGATTTGGGAATAATAATGTCTGACGACCTAACGTTTAAGGAGCATAACCAAGCAAATATTGCGACAGCCAGAAAAATAATAGGATGGATTACGAGAACTTTCAAATCCAGGGATCCCATCACAATGGTTGTAATCTTCAAGTAGCTTGTGTTGTCCCGTCTTGAGTACTGCTCAGTACTCACGTCCCCCTTCAGAGCAGGAGAGATTGCTGAAATAGAGGGAATACAGAGAACATATACGGCACGCATAGACGCAATAAAGCACCTAAATTATTGGGATCGTCTTAAAGCCCTCCAAATGTACTCACTAGAAAGAAGACGAGAGAGATATCAAATAATATACACCTGGAAGATACTGGAGGGCCAAGTACCAAATCTACACAGTAAAATAACAACGTACTGGAGTGAACGATATGGAAGAAAATGTAGAATAGAACCAGTGAAGAGCAGAGGTGCCATTGGCACACTCAGAGAACACTGTATAAACATCAGAGGTCCGCGGTTGTTCAACGTCCTCCCAGCAAGCATAAGAAATATTGCCGGAACAACCGTGGACATTTTCAAGAGGAAACTAGATTTATTCCTCCAAAGAGTGCCGGACCAACCGGGCTGTGGTGGGTATGTGGGCCTGCGGGCCGCTTCAAGCAACAGCCTGGTGGACCAAACTCTCACAAGTCAAGCCTGGCCTCGGGCCGGGCTTGGGCAGTAGAAGAACTCCCAGAACCCCATCAACCAGGTATCAACCAGGTAACATTACAAAACAAAACAGTATGAAACAAAACAAACATCAAGATGTATAACATGAAACATAACAAGAAAATCACAATAAACAACAAACAAAACAAAAATAACAAACAAGCACAACATGTAATGCAATAATAAAACACCAGTGCAAGGCACATAACAGAAATAAGACATGAATAAAAACACTCACACCAAACCAAGCGCCTCGCAACAAACAAAGGGAGAGGCCAAAATATACAATAATAATAAACAAGCAATCCATGCAATCAAGAAAACAAAACATAGTAACATACACAACAACAAACAATCACCGGCCTGAAGGATCGAGAACAAAACACATCATAAAGGACATCATGCAATAGAACAGGAAAATTGCACAGCACACTACAGGCCAAAATAAAAAAAAAAAAAAAAAAAAAAAAAAAAAAAAAAATAAAAATACAAAAAAAAAAAAAACAACACAGTCTAGCAATGCATAAGTAGAACACACATGGCAAAATAACCACACAAAAGCAAATACAGGAATAAAAACACCCTCACCAAAACACCGGCCTCACAACAAAGAAGGTAGAGGCACGGGCACAGAATACAATAGGGCAAACAAAAGACCATAGGGGCACACAACACTACAGGAACAGGAAATCAGCTAACATATTTGCCCGGGAACAAGACCCCGGGGGAACCGTACATGGAACGCCTCCCAAAGCAGCCACCTCCCCCAAGAGGCTTGACCCTCCACCGGGGATGCCATGTTATCCGAAACCCTGGCAACAAACACCTGCAAACAGGGAACCCAGGTGGTGTCACTCCGGAGGCGAGTAACCGCCACCCTACTCCATACACCGGGAACCTGTCCATCATGAAAGTCCTCCGGCCTTTCAGACAGCAGGATCCCGGCAACTGTGGCCTCCAGAGCCTCAAGTCGCAACCCCGCAGGAGAGAGCTGGACAGGGGCACCAGCGGTCACGGGCACACCACCAGACGACTGCAGGGAACCAGGGCGGCGTGCATCCTTTCGTAAAGTCACTACCAGGCCACGCCCAGCACCAGCATCCATACTATCCCTGGCAGCGGAAGCCACCACACCTCACTGCAGAGAGCCACCTGGCGGGGAAGGAACAGAAGGCACACCCGAGACACGGCCATCAGCACCTGCAGGCACATGAACCTCCACCACCACAAACCGCGGAGACAACGACGCATCCGGATCCACGCCGGCAACACCCGAAGACCCACAGTTACTGAAGTCCCCAACATCGGCCCAGGCAGTAGACGAACGCCTGGAGTGTTTGGGCTCCGGCCAGAGCCGGAAGCAGATCCAGAAACACGGGCACCACTAGCCGGACGAACCGACGCCCGACGCAGAACGGCAGCAGCCTCTACCACAGGGGGGAACTGGACCACACACAGCAGGAGGCTCCGCAGCCACCCCAGCACCCAGCACAGTAGAGACCCGTGGTGAGGATGCAGGGCCGGGGTCAGCAGCCGAAGACGAGGGAGCAGACGGCGACGCCTCACAGAGAGTACCAGGAAGGCCCACGGGAGCGGCAGGGCCAGAGACAGGATCAGGAGTAACATCCGACGGCACCGCAACATCCGGAGGAGGGACTGCGACAACCGGGGGAACGTCGGACGACGCTGGGGGAGCCTCAGCAGCGAACGGGACGCTCCCATCCTCACCCCCAGAGTCCTCCTCCAGAGGGAGCGGCGGGAAATCCTCTTCACGGAACAAATTCACGGGAGCAACCGGATCAGCAGTGCACCCGGCAGCCTGATACCCAAACAAGCCACACCGGAAACAAGTACGGGGTTGCCGGGCATAAAACACCCGCACATAGTACCCTAACAGCCGGACGGAGGACGGAATGTCCGACCTCAGTCGCATCCCGAGGGTACGAATGTTGGTCTTCACACCCGAATACTTCCTAGATGACAGCGAATTCATCCACACACTGATGACGGAAGTTTTGGGAACCTCTCTGGAAAAAACGCTGGAGGAGGGTCTCAGGAAACTCCATGGGGGCGCCATGGACACTTACATATGTCAAAGCACCACTGCGGTCCGAAATGGTCACAGACCCGTTGCCGTCCTGCAGCAGCAAAGTACGCCCCTCGTACCTCCGGAGAAAATCACGGTACACTGCCTCACCCACAAATTTTATAATCACACGGCAAGCAGTGACCAGCTCGACACCGTAGACGTCCTGGACCGGGACCCTGAGCATGTCACTCAAGACCAAGTCTACAAGAGGGTAACCTGCACGGCTGGTTTAACTCCAAACCTATGGAGTTCACCCTCACGACAGCTGGAAGATGGCCGCCCATCGTAAAAATGCCACGTCCACTCCACCAGGAACAGCAGGGAGGGTAGAGACACCCCAACCCGTTCTCGCAAATTCGTAAAGTCAATATTGACTTATTAACTACGTGCTTAGGTGATATACTAAACATAATAGATACCAATAAAAAGATTCATAGAAAACACCGACCTTACCTAACCTTGTTAGTATCTTAAGATAAGCATCTTATTGCTTCGTAATTACAATTATTACTTAACCTATACCTATTATAGGTTAGGTAATAATTGTAATTACGAAGCAATAAGATGCTTATTTTAAGATACTAACAAGGTTAGGTAAGGTCGGTGTTTTCTATGAATCTTTTTAAGGGTATCTATTATGTTAAGTATGTCACCTATGCACATATTTAATAAGTCAATATTGACGTATTAAATTTGCGAGAACGGGTTGGACACCCACACCCCCTGCCGGCGAAAACGGCAGCTACCCTAAACTGCCAGAACGGTCAGGCGACACGTCCTCACTCAACGGCAGCTCAGGTTGGACTCTCTACAATGTGTGTATATATAGTGTAATAACAGGAAAAACACTGTTTGATTGATCGTAGAATATAATATATATGCCACATATATGGGGCCCGTAATTTTGAGCATAGTGATGTTCCACACATTAAACTATAGAAATTCCACAAATTACTCATTTTTGAATAATTGTAAAGCAAAAACCCGAGAAGAGAAGAAACAAATGAAACATTATAATAATTGTGCAATATTATATTCACGCCAACTTCCGCCCACGGGGTAGTGGGGTTGAGTGACCCCGCCACCCTGAGCGCTCCATCACTCAGAGACCATAAGTTACTCAACTTCCCAGCTCCATCTCAGCTAAAGTATGTCACATACAATATTTTTGTTTGGTTTCCCGTGATCAGATACTGCATTTTTACAATATAGGAAGATAAAATAATTTTTTGAAAAGAATTTATTTGCGGTGTACTACGGGTGAGTCATATTTTAATGCAGTGCAGTGATTATACACAAGGTATGAGCAATCACATTAAACACAAGGTGAGAACTCTCACTTTAAACGTAAGATTTGAGCTATCACATTAAATACAAGCCGTGGTGTATTACATTAAACACAAAGCATAAACTGTCACATTAAACACAATGCGTGACCTTTCACATTAAACTCAAGGTGTGAACTATCACATTAAACTCAAGGTGTGAGCTACCACATTAAACTCAAGGTGTGAGCTATCACATTGAACACAAGGTGTGAACTATCACATTGAACACAAGGTGTGAACTATCACATTGAACACAAGGTGTGACCTATCACATTAATCTCAAGGTGTGAACTATCACATTAAACTCAAGGTGTGAGCTATCACATTAAACTCAAGGTGTGAACTATCACATTGAACACAAGGTGTGACCTATCACATTAATCTCAAGGTGTGACCTATCACATTAAACTCAAGGTGTGAGCTATCACATTAATCTCAAGGTGTGACCTATCACATTAAACTCAAGGTGTGACCTATCACATTAAACTCAAGGTGTGAGCTATCACATTAAACTCAAGGTGTGAACTATCACAATGAACACAAGGTGTGAACTATCACATTGAACACAAGGTGTGAACTATCACATTGAACACAAGGTGTGAACTATCACATTGAACACAAAGTGTGAACTATCAAATTAAACACAATTCATGAAGTATCACGTTTACACATAATGGACTTAACAATAACCAAAGGTAAAGTTAAGAAGTCGGGGATAATTACTATGCTTAATCTGGTTTATATGTGTCAATTTAACACAATTTTATATTTTAATGATATAAAAATTTTATATATTTTTTTCATAATGGGTTAAGTGAAAATATGTAAATTTTTATAGTTCAAATCAAATCTACAAAGTGAAAATGTTCAGGTTTTAAAATAATCTGAACATTTTCGTTATGAAGATGCTGTTTTAAGCTGCAAAGTAGTTGTGTGGTGATTATATGGTGATGAAAGTTCACAATTTGAAACTTTCGTTCTTGGTAGATTTTGTTGGTACATGGAGATCGTCAGATGTTGGAGAGTGTATCATATTGTAGAGGATTTAAAGTAGTGAAACATTTATTTTGTGTCTCTTGAATGTCTAGGGACACATGTTTTGTCCTTCACACTGTCTCACTATTTTCTAATACTATAGAAAATTTCAAATATATTCCTCTTATATGTGAGACCTTTAATACTACATTGCTTTCCTTATCTGAGTGGCAGTGAAAAAAGTTGTCTAGATGTTCTGTCAAAATTGCTAGAAAATATAGGCTGTAATGTGATAGAATTGTGAGTAATGTTGACAAGATGTTGTGTTAGCATTGTGAGTAACGTTGTCATGATGTTGTGTTAGCATTGTGAGTAGTTTTCTCAAGATGATGTGTTAGCATTGTGAGTTATATTGTCAAGATGTTGTGTTAGCATTGTGAGTAATGTTGCCAAGATGATGTGTTAGCATTGTGAGTTATGTTGTCAAGATCTTGTGGCAGTTTTATGAGTAATGTTCTAAAAATGTTGTGTGTATTAGAATTACAAGTAATGTTGTCAAGATGTGTGTGTGTTAGCATTGTGACTAACATTGTAATGATTTTATGGCAGCATTGTGAGTAAAATTTTCAAGATGTTGTGTCAGCATTGTGACTAATGTCAAAATGTTTTGTGTTAGCACTAAGTAAAATTGTCAAGATGTTGTGAGTAATGCTGTACAAGTATTGTTCGTTAGCATTGTGAGTAAAGATGTCATATCAGCATTGTGAGTAAATATGTCAAGATGTCATGTCAGCATTGTGAGTAATGTTGTAAAAATGTTGTGTTAGCAGACCAGTTTACAGACATGAGAGGCACCCAGATCCAGGTGCTAGTGTTGGCGCACTTTCCTTATATCGACTACCAGCAGCATAGCAGTGACAGCACAGCTGTCAGCCTTCGTGACTCTCTGGATACTCGCATGATCAGCACCATCGCTAAACACCTCAACTTTACGTAAGTGGCCAACCCCGAGGAAGAAGATGCATACACAGCCCTCATTTAGTGTACTGACATATGAATGACCACTGTTTAGTATGTTAAATTTGGCTATTTATTATCCTGTCAGGTATATTAGTTTTCCTTATTATTTCATATGTTTTCTTATGTCTAAGTTATCCTTATGTATTCAACTTCGTAAAAAATTACAAAATTCAACTTATCCATGATAATTATAGATTTAACTAGATAACAACAATCCCGGGAATCAGCATTAATTCAGATAAAACATATATTGACAGTAATTGAAAGTAGTAATATTCAGTGTCCCATCATAAAACCATATTAGGGAAACTGATTTTTTGCTATTATGATTAAGTGCCTCACCTCAGAAAAGCCTTCCAAGCCAGTGTGCCATTTCGGATGCCTCCCCAGGTACGAGACGCGAATGCCTGAGGACGGGGTATGGGGCGTGCCCAGTGATTCCCACAACTGGTCAGGAATTGTTGGGGAGCTACAGCACCAGCTAGCAGACCAGTCCCTGATGCTAATGCATTCTCTGGGCAGGAGTAGAGTCGTCCAGTTTTCTAGACTCTACACCCACGATCCAGTTGTCATTGTCTCTCTCAAACCACAGCCGCTGCCTCACCACCTCTCAATCATCAGGCCGTTTCCAGGTACGTGTGATGGGATTCATTACTCACAGACTGTTCTATTCAACTGCTTCTTTGTGACGCCAACCACTACGAACCCAAGCAGTGGCTGAATAATCCAGCCGGATGCACTGCCCCACTGAAATCTAAATATCAATTTATAAATCAATATAAATAAAAATGAAAATGTTCGTTTGTTCAAAATCGATAATCTCCGAAAGTTCTTCACCGATTGCTTTGAAATTTTCACACAACGTTCCATTCGCATCCGAGCAGGTTTTTATATACATACTATATAGATGCCACGTCTGTGACGGTACAAAACATGCTTTTTCATGTGTTTTCCATGTGAGGGAAATCTTCGAAATCTCTTTACCGAATGCTTTCAAATTTTGACACAACGTTGCATTCGAATAGGCGCGTCTTTTTATATATGTACTATATACATGCCCCACCTGTGACAGGAAAAAAACATGTTTTTTTTTTAAAAACAGCGCCATCTGTTGGACGTAAGAGCAACGAACGCTGTAATCTCCGCAAGTTCTTCACCGATTGCTTTGAAATTTTCACACAACGTTGCATTCGAATAGGCGCGTCTTTATATATGCCTATTATATAGATGCCACCCCTCTGATAGGTAAAAACATGCGTTTTTGAAAAATAGTGCCATCTGTTGCACATAATAGCAACATGCACGCTATACTAAATATGTCACGAATTCTATTTCAATGTTTCCGATTGTATTGATAAATTTTATTTTTATAGATTTCGACTTATTTTATTTTTATTGAAGTATTTTGTGTGACATTGTGGTGGAACTGAGTTGTGTTGTTTACCATACCGTTCATTTCGTAAGTATAAGTATCGATGCCACACCTGTGACAGGTAAAACTATGCTTTTCTTGAAAAACAGCGCCATCTGTTGCATGTAAGAGCAACACACATAATATAATAAATATGTTATAATTCCATTTCAATGTTTCCGATTGAATTGATAAATTGAATTTTCTTAGATTTTGATTGATTTCATTTTTATTTAATTATTATATGTGAGTTGCATTGTAATTGAGCTGTGTTTTTAACCATACTGTTCATTTCGTGAGTATAGTTTATTTTTTTATTTTTTCATAGTCATTTCATTTCTTAACTGTTTTTCATATATATCAGTGATGGGAACATCAGATCACTTGATGTTCCCAATTTTCTGATGGGAACATCAGACCATTTGGGAAGGTATCGGAGGAGAGAGTCAGGAATGGTGGGGATGCCGAGGGGACGGAAGTGAGAGATGGTGGGGAAGGACGAGGGGACCAGGGAGGGGGGTAATGGTGGGGAAGGACGAGGAAACAAGGGAGTTTGGGATGGTGGGGACGAGGGGATTGCGGGAATAGAGAATGGTGGGGAGGACAAAGGGACAGTGTAGTGGGGATTGGTGGTAAGGAAGAGGGGGACGGTAGAGTGGGGAATGGTGGGGAGGACAAGGAGACAGGTGAGGGAGGAATGGGTGGGAGGACTGGGGGACAGGGAAGGTTGTTGTTGCTCAACATGTGCAGCAACGCGTGGCCGGGTACTGCTAGTATTACAGTATTATTAATAATAATAAAACAACAACAATACAAATCAAAACATATAATAAATGATAAAATAAGTACAGAAATAAAAATAATTAAATATTAATAATGATATATAATAATAATAATAATAATAATTGTCATTATTATTATTATTATTATTATTATTATTATTATTATTATTAATTATTATTATTATTATTATTATCACACAGAAATCACATTAATATGAAATATATCAATGAGAAAATCCACTAGGGCTGTTAGGTGGCCACATCACAGCCTCAGTGAATTTTTTCACTGATATACATCGCATTAATGTACTTTCTGTGTGTTTCTGAAGTTGGGATATTAGGTGTGAGACCACTTTGCCCTTCCACTCAAATACTTGTGGGTCATACGTAAATCTTGTGACTAGTTTCAGTAGGGACCTACAGACTTCTGTGAATTCAGTAGAAACCCATTTGGATGACTTTTATAAGTCAGCGATGATCTAGTAGAAGAGTGTGCAGCTGACAATGGTGTTAGGTTCGCGCCACCTCACAGCCCTAGTGGAGTAATAATAATAAAAATATATGAATAATTATAATATTATTAATAATAATGACAATATTATTAATAATAACATTTATAATGAGAAACTCCACTAGGACTCTGGGGTGACTCAAACCCGTGACCAAGCTACTACCAGCCGCATAATTTACCACTGCACCACCACAACTTCTTAAATTATACAACCGGATTTATACTGAAACCACAGGAAGTCTGGAGGCCCTTACTGAAGCCGGTTCAAGTTTTGCGTATGATCCTCAAGCACTTGGGTGCAAGCAAAGTAGTTCAACTCTATACACCCCAACTATAGATACACAAAGAAAATCTCACTAATTTGATATATATCAAAGAAAAAATCCACTGGCGTTCTTAGGTAACTCGAACCTTCAATCAAGGCAGAGCCAGCCGCATACTGTATCACTGTTCAAATAATGACTTGATAAACGTTTGCAGTAGGGACAGAGTATGTGACTGGCAGTGTCTTAGACACGAGTTCGAGTCACTTCACACCCCAGGTGAACTTTCCTATTGATATATATCACGTTAGTGTGATTTTCTGTGTGCATCTGAGGTTGAGGCATACAGTGTTTAACTTCTTTGCCTGCACCCGAGTGCTTGGAGGTCATCTGGGAATCCTGTGGATTTCGTAGAAATCTCCAAGTCAGGGTGGTTCAATGGTTATCGACAGATGCTGGGATTCTCTCAGTTGCGTGTTCGAGTCACCTCAAAATCCAGTTGATTTTCTCATTGATATATATTACGTTAGTGTTGTTTCTGTGTATGTGTTGTTGGAGCGTCCGGTGGATGATTTACGTTGCATGTGCCCACAGGTACTTGGGTGTCATATGTTAAACTTAGACTAGCTTCAGGAGGTGCCTCCAGACTTCTCGTGATTTCAGTAGAAATCCGGTTGAATGGTTTCTCTAAGTCTGGGTGGTCCAGTTGTTATCAGCAGCGGGTGGGATTCTCATGGTCACAAGTTCGAATCACCGTAGGGCTCCATATGGTTTGGTCAATAATAATAATAATCACTACAGTATATGAAATAAGTGAGATTTTCTCAATATATTTACCTAATTGTGCTTGCATGGATATGCTCTTTGTCTACGGTCCTGTCATTCAACATTTAATCAGCTGGTGAATAAGATGCTGAGCCGTTTGTTTTTCAATCATATCTATTAGAAACTATGTAATCTGACACTGAAAATTCTTTCAAATGTTTCTATGCTTCACATCGGTACCCAGTTTCCCTCTGTGTCCTCTAGTTCAAGTATCACACACACGTTGACTCTGTGCAGTATGAATTCTTATATGGCAATCATACCATCCCCCATTTATTCTGTCTTCCAGTGACATGAGGTTTAATGCCAATAGCATTTCCCTTTTAATTCATACCTAATAGTTCTGTAACGAGCCTGGACGCATAACTATTAACTTTATCAAAATTGGTCTTGTGTTTGACTAGATAAAAACTCAAAGGTGGAGTTGCATCTTCCACTAATTCTTTACCTTTTTCAGACCAATACTTTTTTCATATTCTTTCTAAATCTGAACTTCGCAGATTATAAACTTCGTTGCAGGGTTTTCGACGTCTGATATTTTTGAGGCCATTCCCATATCTTTCCTCTTTATAGCCCTTATCAATTTGAAAACCTTGATCGTATTTTACTACATGGAACTCTTATCCTGATAGAGATGGAGGTCGAGTCCATACAACCTCTCCTCTTATAGTATGTTTCAAATATCAGGGATCAGTATGCTTACAATAAGATGGATTTCTCGAGGAAACTGATGTCATTACGATGATCAGAATTATGCGGTGTATCCTAAGTGAGGCTTAATTCGGAAAGAGATTCATTAAGCGTCATGTATTTCTTCTTAAAGAGATTTGTCACGAAGGCTTCTAAAGAACTCTGAGATTTTTTTTTTGCAGGGATATTCCTGCACGAGCTCTAAGCCTCTGGCTGGCCCACTAAGTGCTGCTTGTTTCTGTTTTACTTGGGCGGAGTATGAGTATTTATGACTCGTATGGTCGCTTCAGTAAGATTTTGCAATATGTGTTTAACAACTTCTGCTCTGTTGAATCTAAGTTGAAATCTTAATGGGTTTGTAACTGTGTTAGATAATGTTCCAGTGATCTGTCTGGCATTTCTCCACAGTGCCTCTTTGAGAAGACTCAACATGCAAGTTTCACCAAGATCTTCATGCAGAGTTATTTGTGATTTTGTTCTGGTTTACCTGATTCTCGACAGAGATTACTACTACTTTTCGTTTAACCGATCTTAGTGAAAGTAACATATTTTTCTTAGCCAATCAATTAACCAGCTAGTTAATTGATGTTAGTTTTATATCAGTTGATATAGTACATGTGTGTGCTATACTAGGCTAAGGAATATGAAGATTTGTTTCTTAGCTTCATTTTTTGGATTCTCTAAAGTTTGTACAAAATTCTACTATCTATACTATCTAATTGCTTTGTACGTCAATGTTTGTACTATGGTGCACATAGCTATAATAAGTGTTATATAAACTGGAGGATGGGTTGTTTTAAAGTATGATAACATCTTAAATACGGCCAATAATCCTGAATTCTCAAATAACTTAGGTAAGATAATTGGGTAAAATGTAACATAAATCTAACAGTGAGTTTGACAGCATGTGATGCATCTAGCAAGTCCTCCCACACGTTGGGTGCTGAGCAGCCATATTGTCACCCAAATGTCCAGGTCTGCGAGCTGTCCTAGCCAGCTAAGCTCCTGAATTATAAGTAACTATCCTAGATAGTCCAGTGATTATTAATAAATATAAAAATATAACTAGAAACATGATATATAGATTAAAGAGAATCTATGTTCAATAATGCAGTGGGTGATCCAAATCTAATTAATACGAAAATTTAATTAACCTGTGGGGTTGTGTGGGACCTACATGCTACTGATGATATAGTACTTCCACTCACTAAAAAATAAATGACCATATTATTATCACCACAATCCTACTCCTACTCCCACCGTGGCAGTACCACACTCTGAGAATTATTTTTGTTTGTCGTGTCAGCACCTGGAGCACTGATCGGCTTGTTTCTGATATTATTGCCAGCATCAACTTCCAAAATCCGACGTTGACTGCGGTGTCTGCCAAATTCATTTGGATAGACGACAATCAAAGCCCGATTATGAAGTTAGGCTGTAACTTTTCTAGTGAGGTTACCCATGCTGTAGACAATGGATTCAGATGTTTCGGTATCACCTCCACACCTCATCATATCACCAAGGAGAAGCATTTGCCACTATAGCAATGCCACAAATGATTCTAGTACAGCCTACTATGCATGGCCCGATTTGCCTAATAAGCCAAGTTTTCCTGAATTAATATATTTTCTCTAATTTTTTTTCTTATGAAATGATAAAGCTACCCATTTCATTATGTATGAGGTCAATTTTTTTATTGGAGTTAAAATTAACGTAGATATATGACCGAATTTAAGCAACCCTAGCTAACCTAACCTATCTTTATAGGTTAGGTAGCCGAAAAAGTTAGGTTAGGTTGTCGAAAAAATATTAATTCATGAAAACTTTGCTTATTAGGCAAACTGGGCCTTGCATAGTAGGCTGAGAAGTGCGTTCTGGCTCCTAGGTACGACATATATATATATATATATATATATATATATATATATATATATATATATATATATATATATATATATATTTTTTTTTTTTTTTTATAAAGTAGAGTACCACCTCTAGCTGGAAGAAGGGGGACCCATAGCCTCGGAGGAAACCACGCATAACGCATTAGAGGGAATGTATATATATATATATATATATATATATATATATATATATATATATATATATATATATATATATACATATATATATATATATACAGTATATATATATATACTATATATATATATATACAGTATATATATATATATATACTATATATATATATATATATATATATATATATATATATATATATATATATATATATATATATGCACAGACTACCCTATTCCAGTAGCTGAAGTTTATAACTTTTTAGACACTCAACCCACCAGGAGACTCGAACACTGGCCAACAAGGTGGCAGTTGCATGCTGTATCCACTACGCTATACTTCAAAGCCATAAAAGAGGTAGGAATTCTGGGGTATTTAACCAACCAGAATTCCAATCCTCTCCCAGGCGATGAGATAGTGTGGGACCTCGGATGCTCTTTCATCGGTTCCAGTTATATGGGAAAACTCAGTGCCAAATGCTTAATGCACAGACTAATCTATTCCAGTAGCTGAAGTTTATAACTTTTTAGACACTCAACCCACCAGGAGACTCTAACACTGGCCAACAAGGTGGCAGTTGCATGCTGTATCCACTACGCTATACTTCAAAGCCATAAAAGAGGTAGGAATTCTGGGGTATTTAACCAACCAGAATTCCAATCCTCTCCCAGGCGATGAGATAGTGTGGGACCTCGGATGCTCTTTCATCGGTTCCTGTTATATGGGAAAACTCAGTGCCAAATGCTTAATGCACAGACTACCCTATTCCAGTAGCTGAAGTTTATAACTTTTTAGACACTCAACCCACCAGGAGACTCGAACACTGGCCAACAAGGTGGCAGTTGCATGCTGTATCCACTACGCTATACTTCAAAGCCATAAAAGAGGTAGGAATTCTGGGGTATTTAACCAACCAGAATTCCAATCCTCTCCCAGGCGATGAGATAGTGTGGGACCTCGGATGCTAGAATTCCTAGAATTAGAATTGAACTAGATGCTAGAACTAGAACTAGAAGATGCTAGAACTAGAATTCCTACCTCTTTTATGGCTTTGAAGTATAGCGTAGTGGATACAGCATGCAACTGCCACCTTGTTGGCCAGTGTTCGAGTCTCCTGGTGGGTTGAGTGTCTAAAAAGTTATATATATATATATATATGGTCTATGGTAAGTTAGAGGGAGGAACACGTAAAACACAAAATATGAACAATGAAACTTTAATATATTTACATTAAACAAATGAAAATAAAGACAAATCTCTGGGGAAAGAAAGTACAATTAAATAACAAAGATAAATACAAAGACAATGCGAGACACAATAGTATAAAGGTGAAATAGTAAAAATGGTGCTGAGAATATCGGCTGTGGCTGAAACCTCCCTTCGTATACAAGCCAATGAGCTAGTATGCCAGAGAAAGATGTCAACTCTAAGAGCACAAAGAATATTCTGAAGTTGATAGCTGGTCAGGGCTCCGACGTCGATTCAGGTAGATGGCGCGGAGGTGCAGTGTGCAGGTGCGCGGTCGGAGAGTCACCAATCAGGAGCAGGCAGGCTGGAATGAGTAGTTTGCTGGTTGACAACAAGCCGGCGTGGAGGGTGTGTGGAGTAGGGGGGATCTTGGGTATGTATTGCCTCATGGTCAAAACGTGTGTGCTACCGGTGACGTATCTTGAATGTAGCATCTTATACTTGTTAACTGGACGTAACTTGAAGTATGGAAGAGCAGGCTCAATCTCTCTAGAAAGAGATTATCGTCACAACTCTCCCCCGAAGCCTGCGGTTCCGGGTTAAGTTACTTCTTCAGGAGGGAGAGTGGTAGGTGGAGCAGCCTCTACCTCATAGACTTTGGAGAGGGCGTCGGCTATGATGTTGTCAGAACCCTTGATGTAGAAGATCTCCAGGTTGAAATTCTGCAGATTTACAGCCCATCGTAGAAGCCGTTGGTTGTTGAATTGGGCTTGCTGCAGGAAGCAGGGGATTGTGGTCCGAGTAGATGGTGGTGGACCGTGTACCTTGCAGGTACGGTTCGAAGTGCTGCAAGTTCAGGACGATTGATAGTAGCTCCTTTTCGATCGTGCTGAAGTTCCTTTGGTGTGGCTTTAATTTATAGCTGTAGTAGCTAACAGGCAGAATCTCCTTGCCTCGTTGTTGCATCAGGACACCCCTGATGCCGGTACCACTGGCGTCGACATGGAGGATGAAAGGCTTCGTGATATCTGGCGAGACGAGAATAGGATTAGAACAGAGCAGGAATTTAAGTTGTTCAAAAGCAACGGTTTGCTGAATGGTCCAATGATGCCGTTGCTTGGGGCTGGTTAAGGTGATTAATGGTGTCGCCACCGTACTAAAGTTCCTCACGAACCTACGGTAGTAGGAGGCAAGACCAAGGAAGCGCAGGAGCTGCTTTCTGGTGGTAGGCTGTGGGTAATGCTGGATAGCTAGGGTATGTATGTTTAACGGAGCTATGCTGCCACTCCCTATCTCATGGCCAAGATAACGCACTTTACCTTTGGCAAAGGTGGACTTAGCCAGGTTGATGGTGAGGCCGGCTGTCAGGAGCTTGGTAAACAATCGTTGCAGCTGGAGCAGATGTTCGTTCCAGGTGTTGGTGTCACGACCCTTGAGACTAAATAATGTTCTTCTCCCCACAGTGTAAAGAACAAATATAAATCTGCCATGCCAATAGGTGTTTAGGGGTATAATTAATCACTGTATAAAAACGGGAGAACAATATATTTTGCTAAGGGTGACAACTTAACAACAATTAAATAAATAGTAGCCAGAAATATTTATCAACATGTAATACTATAGAATGCAAGTAATTATTTGAGACCTGAGCACGATCACCAGAATATGGAGTAAGCCATAAATACACTAAAATCGTCTATCCAGATAAATTAATATTTATATGGGCTTAAAATAACCAAAAACCAAGAACTTAGCTTAAACACAACTGCACTCGACCGCAGCCGCCACTCTACTGCCCAGGACGTGGTCCGCAGGCCCAACGTCGACTAACCGTCTACCCAAACACCAATTAACGTTCGCATGAACATTGTGAACATTCTATTTACAAAGGTCAGCCCTAAACTCCAACATTATTAACTAAGAGTTGTAATTATCGGTCTCACATTCCTTGAAATATTACGGCTACCACATATGGGAATAAATAAATATAAAACTATAGGCAATTGATTTGCCAACAATCGCCCTGGCCATTCCCAATTATTGTCAACCGCCCACACGGCTAATTTCACGTGACATCCACCACCAAAACAAACCTTACACACACTACCCAGCTATCTATGTTATATATATATATATATATAATGTATATATATCTATATACACAAATCTTATACAACTGACAGCAATATTTACGTAGAGAAAACAATAACATAATACGAGGTTCGGGAGAATTGGCAGAATCGTAATAAGATTCGTGACACCACAACGATATCATCCAAGTAGGCGTAGGTGATATCTAAGCCCTGGATGACGCGGTTGACAGCTCGCTGAAAGGTGGCCGGGGCATTACATAGTCCAAAGGGAAGGAATTCGTATCTGTAAAGGCCAAAAGGAGTGGTAAAGGCAGATATTTCCTTAGCTCGCTCCGTCAAACATACCAGGTAATATCCTTTTAATAAGTCCAGCTTCGATAGGTATCGCGCATGACCAATGGCGTCAAGGATGTCATCTATTCTAGGTAAGGGGTATGCATCATTGACAGTCACAAGATTTAATTTCCGATAGTCGGTACATAGTCTCACCTTACCTTGGGGTTTTGGCACCAAGATGCAGGGTGAGGCCCAAGGGGACTCACAAGGGGTAGCCAGCCCATGATCCAGGAGGTTCTGTACTTCAGCACGCATGACTTCCTTCTTACTCGGGCTGATTCGGTAGAAAGGTTGACGATTCGGCCGTGTGTCGGGGAGTAGTTGGATGTCGTGCTGAACCACATTACACTCCTGTGGATCATCGCTGAACAACTTCTGGTGTTCCTTGAAGATTCTGATGAGAGGAGCACTATTATTGTCCTGAAAATAGTTATGAAGATTAGCAAGGATTTCCGAGTTGGAAAGCCCCGACTCAGTGTTAGTGCTTTCGGGAGAAGCAGGGAAGGTTTCACTGTGGAGGTATGGACCTTTAAACGCGGAAACTGATACCATCACAGTGGGGGGAATACCTTGATACTGCTTCAGGAGGTTGACGTGGCACAACTGGGTCGTCCGCCGCCTATCTGGAGTCTCAAGAACGTAGTTGTTTCTGCACTCCTTGATACGGTAGGGTCCTGAAAACTTGTTTTGCAATGGGGAACCTGGTATGGGAAAATATGCCAACACGAAGTCTCCTGGTTTAAATTTCCTTAATTTGCTGCTTTGGTCAAAATGAGTCTTCATCCTCTCCTGGGCTTTCAGTAGGTTGTCATTAGCAAATTTACGTACTCTCTAGAATGTGTTTTAAGTTTTGAAGAAACTGAGGCACATTCTGAGGGTCACTGAAGGTGGCATTACGTAGAGAGTCCTTGAAAGCTTTGAGAGGAGTACGGCACTTCCGTCCGTAGAGCATCTCATAAGGAGATACTCCTAGAGACTCATTGGGGAGACTTCTGAAAATGCACATAATGAGATCAAGTTGTTTATCCCAGTCCTTCAAGGTGTCATTGCAGAACTTCTTTAGGAGTATTTTAATTGTCTGATGACTACGTTGAAGAGAACCCTGTGAAGCAGGATGATAGGGGCTGGACAGTACCTGTGTGATGTTGAACTCCTCCAGTGTCTTCTTGAAGAGATCACTGGTGAAGTTGGTGCCACAGTCGCTTTGAACCTCTCTTGGAAATCCATACTGGGTGAAGATCTTCAATAGGTGTTTCACCACAGTAGCAGCCGTAATGTTCTTTACTGGAACTGCTATGGGAAACCTGGTGGTAGGACACATGATAGTTAATATATAGGCGTTGCCAGAACTGGTCCGGGGTAAAGGACCAACACAGTCTATGATGAGTCTGTGGAAAGGTTCCGCAAGCACCTGGATGGGTTTTAGTGGAGCCTGAGGAATAGAGATGTTAGGTTTACCTGCCATCTGACATATATGACACTGTTGTACGTACTTTTTAAGGTCTTTTACCATACCTGGCCAGTAGTAGTCTTGTCTGATTCCGTGGTAGGTTTTGTTAAAACCATAGTGAGAAAGAGCTCCGTGGGCCAGGTGTAGAATATCGGGCCGTATGCTGGTGGGAATCACTAGTTATTCGACATTGGCCCAATCGTCATACTCCTTCAGCTTGCTGGTCTGTATCTGCGGTAGAGCAATTCATTCTCTAGGAAGAACCCAGGGATACTGTCAGGTTGAGCCTCAGCCGGGAAGAATAATGGTGTTAATGATTGATCTTCCCTCTGTAACTTACGGAACTCCAAACTGGTAAGATTAGGAGGTAGATTCTGAGGGTCTTGAGGGACAGCGGTAGCAGTAGAGTCAGCAGGTGGCGGTCGTGCACCTTGTGCACGGGTGGTCACCAAAACCGGAGGAGAAACTTGATCACTTTTTTGAACCTCTGCTGTAACATATTCAAAGATGGGATTATCCACTACAGAGGTACACACCTGGGGTATGTCCGTGATGATCAGGTTGGACGGTTGCAGATCTTCTGCCAAGTCGTTGCCCAGGAGAAATTGCACTCCAGGCATGGGAAAAGGCTTTTCCCTGATGGCGACTTGGACTTCACCGGTCACGAAGGGATAATCCAGGTGGACTCTGGCGAGTGGATACGGAGTAGTAGCATTGAGGTCAGTGATAAGAACGGTTTCTCCGGTGTAGGTGATGTTAGGCACAGCCGATTTCAATATAATGGACTGAAGAGCCCTGTGTCCCTCAAGATCTTCAATTTGAAACGTCCCTCCGAATCAGTTCCGTTGGTAGAGACAGTTCCAGAATACAGGGGTTTACTGAAGAGAGAAAGATCATTACCATGAACACCAACATTCATTACAGGCTTACCGGACTTAGGAGTCTGTTTGGGTTTAGTTGTTTCATTGCTCTTGTATTGAGCCTTCCCACATCTATCTATGGTATGTCCATAGAGTTTGCAATACTTACAATACAATTATGAGCTCGCTTGATCTGTACTCACTTTATCATAACTGCACCAAGACTTCTTACTGGGAGGTGGTTCTGGTGTCAGCCGGTGGATGAGGCTGTAGGTGTCAGCCGACTTCGCACATTTGATGTAGTCGGTTTCTTCTTTATCTGCTAGATATAAACGGACGGAAGGGGGAACACGTCTCAAGAATTCCTCAACTAGCAGGAGGTTGATGAGTTCTGCAAATGTAGAGACATGTGCTGCTTACAGCCATTTCATGAAATATCTTTTCTTTGTATTGGCAAATTCTAGAAAGGTGGTGGTACTTGCCTTAAGATGGTCACGAAATTTTCGTCTTTAGCTTTCGGTGGAGAGAAGGTAGGCGTCCAAAACTGCTTGCTTCAGGGTCTGGTAGTCATTCTCAGACGCTAAGGTACTGAGCGTAACTACAGCTCTACCTGTAAGATGCACTCTGAGAAGGGTAGACCATTGATCTGCAGGCCAGCTAAGTTTATTAGGTAGGGTCTCAAAGGTGGTAAAAAAGACATCAATCTCTGTCTCAACGAATGGTGGCATTAACTTACTTGCATGGGAGACATTGAAACTTACTGGAAGGCTGCCGGTAGCTAGCTGGCGTTGAGTGAGGTGTGTAGTCTCCAACGCGAGTTCTCGTTGACGACATTCTATAGCCATATCTGCTTGCTTTTTATCATGCTCGCGTTGCATCTCCAAGTGACGATGTTTTGTTTCAAGCTGTACTCGCTCACGCTCTCTGAGTAGTACAGTCTCACGTTCTTGTTCTTTTTTGATTGCAGCTTCTCGTTCCCTTAGGGCCGCCTCTCTTTCTTGCTCTTCTTTCCTCATTGCAGCTTCTTCTTTCCTCATTTGTAGAGCTGCTTGCTGTTGCTCCCTTTCGTGCTTGGCGAGTTCAAGTTTGAGTTTCATAGTTGCCAAATCAGTTTTATCTGCACTAGAATAAGTTTCGTGAGTTTCAGAGTCAAATATCCCTTCATCTAAGAGGTGATCCATGATTAGGTTATGTATTTCATTTTTGTTTGCTCCATGAGGAACATCTAGTTGATACTCGTGTGCAAGAGTTTGTAATTCAGTTTTCATGGCACGGCATAAGGTCCCTATTTCACCAGCTGGATCGTTACGGAAAGCTTGGAGACGAAACATGGTGAAAGATAGCAAATAAATGTACACGAATATTGTTGTGATATGGTAAATGTCAGAAAAAGGATAACGTTGCAACTGGTAACTATCCTGTGGAACTTTAATCTTTAACAATTAAAGTTAATTTTAAGATG
The DNA here is from genome assembly GCF_040958095.1 of Procambarus clarkii. Lineage (NCBI taxonomy): Eukaryota > Metazoa > Arthropoda > Malacostraca > Decapoda > Cambaridae > Procambarus > Procambarus clarkii. The sequence goes on along the minus strand of NC_091236.1, from coordinate 1,990,637 downwards.
GTAAATGATTAGTCAATCAAAATCGCAGGAAATCTTGTACCCGGTACTCAATGTAAGAGAATAAGGGCAAGAAAATCCTACTAAATAAGTGAAACTGAGTTTCTAAAACTAATGAAACATTTAATTGCTCCAAAAGTGAATTAGGTAGTCCAAGAATGTAGGCATACCTTGCCGAGTCTCTATAAGACATAAGCAAGGGTTTCCCACTAAATGAATATGATACTTACAGAATTAGTGAACTTTGTGCTCTGTAAAAAGAAAGCTAATTCCCTACCTAAGTAAATACCATCATCTCTGACCGACGTGTAGGGGTGCGAGTGTCAAGTAGTGACGAGAACTGCTGCTGAGGTCCCAACTCGGCAACGAAGTCCGTGCTTGAAGAACTATGGCCCTCTTATCCTCCTTCGGTCGGATTTCAGAAGTTAGGGTGCTTTGACCCGAAGACAAACCAATGTACCAGGTTACCACAATGATGATCTGCCGATAATGTGAGAAATATCCTAGGGACAAAAGGTGGTAAACACGAGTAATAACACGGAGGGAGAGATGACCAATTAAGAGAATGACTGCAGCCTACAGTCACCACGAAATCCAAAGTTATCTTACACTCACCATATGCTACTCTCGGAATGCACAATACACACAGCACCATACAAATATGAAAATTAATGATAATACTGCAAAGCTACTTTAGCAAAGCGAGGTACGCTTACCACAAATTGACGTTCTGTTACTAGTACCTGAGTGAAGCTCCGTGGACAGGCCCCCATTAAAATTAAATGTGACAGGAAAGTGTTGGAGTGTTGATGTTCGGCAGTCCTCCAACGGCAGGTGTCAATGCCTGGTCACACTTACAAAAAAAAAGATAGACTGCTTGCCTGTTGTCTGTGGTAAGTGAGAGGAGGAACACGTAAAACACAAAATATGAACAATGAAACTTTAATATATTTACTTTAAACATAAATGAAAATAAAGACAAATCTCGGGGGAATGAAAGTACTATTAAATAACAAAGATAAATGCAAAGACAATGTGAGACACAATAGTATAAAGGTGAAATAGTAAAAATGGTGCTGGGAATATCGGCTATGGATGAAACCTTCCTTCGTATACAAGCCAATGAGCTTAGTATGCCAGAGAGAGATGTCAACTCTAAGAGCACAAAGAATATTCTGAAGTTGATAGCTGGTCAGGGCTCCGACGTCGATTCAGGTAGATGGCGCGGAGGTGCAGTGTGCAGGTGCATGGTCGGCGAGTCACCAATCAGGAGCAGACAGGCTGGAATGAGTAGTTTGCTGGTTGACGACAAGCCGGCGTGGAGGATGTGTGGAGTAGGGGGGATCTTGGGTACGTTTTGCCTCCTGGTCAAAACGTAACGTTTGTGCTACCGGTGGCGTATCTTGAAAGTAGCATCTTATACATGTTAACTGGACGTAACTTGAAGTAGGGAAGAGCAGGCTCTATCTCTCTAGAAAGAGATTATCGTCACAATATATATATATATATATATATATATATATATATATATATATATATATATATATATATATATATTGTGACGGGAAAGTGTTGGAGTTTTGATGTTCGGCAGTCCTCCAATGGCAGGTGTCAAAGCCTGGTCACAATTAAAACAAAAATATAGACTGCTTGCCTGTTGTCTGTGGTAAGTGAGAGGAGGAACACGTAAAACACAAAGTATGAACAATGAAACTTTAATATATTTACTTTAAACATAAATTAAAATAAAGACAAATCTCGGGGAATTAAAAATTCCCCAAGATTTATGAAAATAATAAAGAACTGCAAAGACAATGTGAGACACAATAATACAAAAGAGAAAATGTAAAAATGGTGCTGAGAATATCGGCTATGGCTGAAACCTCCCTTCGTATATGAGCTAATGAGCTAGTATGCCAGAGAGAGATGTCAACGCAAAGAGCACAAGGAATATTCTGAAGTTGATAGCTAGTCAGGCTCAGACGTCGACTCGGGTAGAGGGCGCTGAGGTGCGGTATGCAGGTGTGTGACTGGCGAGTCACCAATCAAGAGCAGGCAGGCTGGTGAAGGGTAGTTAGCTGGTTTGATGACGAGCCGGCGTGTGGAGGGTGTGTGGAGTGGGGGGATCTTTGATACGTTTTGCCTCCTGGTCAAAACGTTTTGTGCTACTGGTGACTTATCTTGAATGTAGCATCTTATACTTGTATTTTTGGCGTAACTTGAAGTAGGGAAGAGCAGGCTCAATCTCCCTTGAAAGAGATTATCGTCACAATATATATATATATATATATATATATATATATATATATATATATATATATATATATATACATATATATATACAATATATATATATATATATATATATATATATATATATATATATATATATATATATATATATATTGTGACGGTAAAGTGTTTGAGTGTTGATGTTCGGCTGTTTCCATAGCTGGGGGCAGGGCCTCGTCACCTTAACAGAAAAAAAAGAAGATCGTTTGCCCGTTTGTCTGTGGTAAGGTAATGGGAAGACACACAGAACACAAAGTATAAACAATGAAATTTTAATTACTCTAGTAAACAAGATATGAATAAAGACAATCTCTTGGCTTACGTAAAATTCAAAACAAGTCAACAAAGCAAACAACATGAATAATTAATGGCTGTAAAAATTTACTCTAAGACAATAAAGTGCAAGTAATAGTAATATAAATTAGGTGCTGAGAATACTGGCTTCAAGCTGCCACCTCCCTTAGTACACGACAGCCAGAGCTTTGTCTACTAGAGAGAGAGATCAACTCCAAAGAGCACAGAGATATTCTGAGGAGTACGGCGTGTGCTGGCCCAGACGTCGACTCAGGTAGTGGCGTGAGTGCAGATGCGGCGACACACTAGCCAATCAGGAACAGGCAGGCGGAGAATGAGTAGTTTGCTGGTTTGACGGCGGGCGGGAGCCGGTGTGTCTCGTGGTGCAAGGTACGCTTTGCTTCCTGGGCAAAACGTTTGGCAATACTGGTGGACGTATCTTCAATATAGTATCTTGTACTTGAATGACGTAAATGTTGTAGGGAAGAGCAGGCTCAATCTCTCTTGAAAGAGATTATCGTCACAACTCTCCCCCGAAGCCTGCGGTTCTGGAAGAAGTTACGTCTTCATGTGGTAGAGTGATAGTTCGAGTTGCTTCTACTTCATAGACTCTGGAGAGGGCGTCGGCTATGATGTTGTCAGAACCCTTGATATAGCGGATCTCCAGGTTGAAATCTTGCAGATATAAAGCCCATCGTAGAAGACGTTGGTTATTGAATTGGGCTTGATGTAAGAAGCGGAGAGGATTGTGGTCTGAGAAGATGGTGGTATACCTAGCACCTTGTAGGTATGGAGCAAAGTGCTGGAGATTCAGGACGATGGAGAGTAGCTCCTTCTCGATAGTGCTGTAGTTCCTCTGGTGGGGTTTCAACTTGTAGCTGTAGTAGCTGACAGGTAGAACCTCCTCGCCTCGTTGCTGCATCAGGACACCCCCGATGCCGGTACCACTGGCGTCGACATGAAAGATGAAAGGCTTGGTGATATCTGGCGAGGCGAGAATAGGATTAGAACAGAGGAGGAATTTGAGTTGTTCGAAAGCAACGGTTTGCTGAATGGTCCAATTATACCGTTGCTTGGGACTGGTTAAAGTGATTAATGGGGTTGCTACCGTACTAAAATTCTTCACAAACCTACGGCAGTAGGAGGCAAGACCAAGGAAGCGCAGGAGCTGCTTCCTGGTGGTAGGCTGAAGATAATGCTTGATGGCTTGAGTGTGTGTGTCTAACGGAGCTAGGCTGCCACTCCCTATTACATGACCCAGATAACGCTCTTTACCTTTGGCAAATGTGGACTTGCCCAGGTTGATGGTGAGGCCGGCTGTCAGGAGCTTGGCGAACAGTCGTTGCAGCTGGAGCAGATGTTCGCTCCAGGTGTTGGATGCTACGACGATATCATCCAAATAGGCGTAGGTGTTATCCAAGCCCTGGATGACGCGGTTGACAGCTCTCTGAAAGGTGGCCGGGGCATTACATAGTCCGAAAGGTGGCCGGGGCATTACATAGTCCGAAAGGTGGCCGGGGCATTACATAGTCCGAAAGGTGGCCGGGGCATTACATAGTCCGAAAGGAAGGCGTTCATACCTGAAAAGTCCAAAGGGAGTGATAAAGGCAGATATTACTTTGGTTCGCTCTGTTAAACACACTTGGTAATACCCCTTGAGCAAGTCCACTTGGGACAAGTACTGGGCATTACCAATGGCGTCAAGAATGTCATCTATCCTTGGCAAGGGGTATGCATCCTTGACAGTCACATTATTTAATTTACGGTAGTCCGTGCAAAGTCTAACCTTACCTTGGCGTTTTGGCACCAAGATACAGGGTGAGGCCCAAGGGGACTCACAAGGTGTAGCCAGTCCATGATCCAAGAGGTACTGCACCTCAGCACGCATGACTTCCTTCTTGCTCGTGCTGATTCGGTAGAAGGGTTGACGAATCGGCCGGGTGTCAGGGAGCAGTTGGATGTCGTGCTGGGTAACATTACACTCTTAGGGATCATCTCGGAACAACTCCTGATGTTCTTTGAAGATTTTGATGAGAGGTGCACTATGATTGTCCTGAAAATAATTATGAAGATCAGTTAGGATTTCCGAATTGGAAAGCGCTGACTCAGTGTCAGTGCTTTCGGGAGGAGAAGCAGGGAAGGTCTCACTGTGGATGTATGGCTCTTTAAAGGAAGAATAGGTCATCATGACAGTGGGAGGAGTACCGTTATATAGCTTCAGGAGGTTGACGTGGTACAACTGGGTCTTCCGCCGCCTATCTGGAGTCTCTAGAACGTAGTTGTGGTTGTTTCTGCACTCCTTGGTGCGGTAGGGTCCTGAAAACCTGTTTTGCAAAGGAGAACCTGGGATAGGGAAATAGGCAAGCACGAAGTCTCCCGGTTTAAATTTCCTTACTCTGCTGTTCTGGTCGTAATGAGTCTTCATCCTCTCCTGGGCTTTCAATAGATTATCCTTGGCAAAGTTATGCACCCTCTCTAGAATGTGTTGCAGGTTTTGAAGAAACTGGGGCACATTCTGATGCTCACTGAAGGTGGCATCACGTAGAGAGTCTTTGAAAGCTTTGAGATGAGTACGGCACTTACGTCCGTAGAGCATCTCATAAGGAGATACTCCTAGAGACTCATTGGGGAGACTTCTATAGATGCACATTATCAAATCAATTTGCTTACCCCAATCCTTAGAGGTTTCACTACAAAACTTCTTCAGGAGTGCTTTAATAGTCTGATGACTACGCTCAAGAGAACCCTGTGAAGCAGGATGATAGGGGCTGGACAATTCCTGTGTGATGTTGAACTCTTCCAGTGTCCTTTTGAAGAGATCACTGGTGAAGTTGGTACCACAGTCGCTCTGAACCTCCCTTGGAAATCCATACTGGGTGAAGATCATCAATAAGTGTTTCACAACCGTAGCAGCCGTAATGTTCTTTACTGGAACTGCTATGGGGAATCTGGTGGTAGGACACAGGATGGTTAGTATATAGGCGTTACCAGAACTGGTCCGAGGTAAAGGACCAACACAGTCTATAATAAGTCTGTGGAAAGGTTCCGCAGGCACCTGTATGGGAGTCAGTGGTGCTCTGGGAATAGAGATGTTCGGTTTACCTGCCACCTGACATGTATGACACTGTTTGACGTACTGTTTGACGCTATTTACCATACCTGGCCAGTAGTAGTCTTGACGGATTCCATGGTAGGTCTTGTTAAACCGTAGTGTGAGAGTGCTCCGTGGGCCAGGTGTAGAATAGTGGGCCGCAGGCTGGCAGGAATCACTAGTTGTTCGACGTTGGCCCAATCGTCCTCCTCCTTCAGTTTACTGGGTCTATATCTGCGGTAGAGCAACTCGTTCTCTAGGAAGAACCCAGGAATACTGTCAGGTTGAGTCTCAGCCTGGAAAAATAATGGTGTCAAGGTAAGATCTTCCCTCTGTAACTTACGGAACTCCAACTTGGTCAGACTCGGGGGTAGTTTCTGAGGGTCTTGAGGGACAGCGGTAGCAGTAGAGTCAGCTGGCTGTGGTCGTGCAGCTTGTGCACGGGTGGTCACTAAAACCGGAGGTGAAACTTTATCACCCTCTTGAACCTTTGCTGGAACATACTCAAAGATGGGATTATCCATCACAGAGGTACACACCTGGGGTTTGTCCATGACGATCAGGTTGGTCGGTTGCAGGTCTTCTGCCAAGTCGTTGCCCAGGAGAAGTTGCACTCCAGGCATGGGAAAAGGCTTTTCCCTGATGGCGACTTGGACTTCTCCGGTCACGAAGGGTCAATCCAGGTGGACTCTGGCGAGAGGATAAGGAGTGGTAGCAGTGAGGTCAGTGATGAAGACGGTTTCTCCGGTGTAGGCGATGTTGGGCACAGCTGATTTCAAAATAATTGATTGAAGAGCCGCTGTGTCCCTCAAGATCTTCAGTTTGAAACGTCCCTCCGGATCTGAACCGTTGGTAGAGACAGTTCCAGTATACAGGTGTTTACTGAAAAGAGAAAGATCATTAACATGAACACCAACATTCATCACAGGCTTACCGGACTTAGGAGGAGTCTGTTTGGGTTTAGTTGATTCAGTATTACCTTTGTATTGAGACTTACCACATTTATCTATGGTATGTCCATAGAGTCTACAATACTTACAGTACAATTGCGAGCCAGCTTGATCGGTACTCACTTTCTCGTAACTGTACCACGACTTCTTACTGGAAGGTGGTTCTGGTGTCAGCCGGTGGATGAGGCTGTAAGTGTCAGCCGACTTAGCACACTTTAGGTAGTCGGTCTCTTCTTTATCTGCTAAATATAAACGGACAGGAGGCGGCACACGCCTCAAGAATTCTTCAACTAGCATGAGGTTGACGAATTCTGCAAAGATAGAGACATGTGCTGCTTCCAGCCATTTCATAAAATATCTCCTTTTGGTATTAGCAAATTCGAGAAAGGTAGTGGTACTTGCCTTCAGGTGGTCACGGAATTTTCTTCGATAGATTTCGGTGGAGAGAAGGTAGGCGTCCAACACTGCTTGTTTCAGAGTCTGGTAGTCATTCTCAGACGCCAAAGTACTGAGTGTAACTGCAGCTCTACCTGTGAGATGTACTCTGAGAAGGGTTGCCCATTGGTCGGCAGGCCAACTAAGTTGATTAGCAAGGGTCTCAAAGGTGGTAAAAAATACATCAACTTCTGTCTCTACGAATGGTGGCATTAACTTACTTGCATGTGAAATATTGAAACTGACAGGAAGACTGGCGGTAGCTTGCTGGCGTTGAACGAGGTGTGAAGTTTCCAACTCGAATTCTTGTTGACGACATTCCATAGCCAGAGTTGCTTGTTGTTTGTCATGCTCGCGTTGCATCTCCAATTGGCGTTGTTTTGTTTCAAGCTGTATTCGCTCACGTTCACGGAGTATTGCAATCTCACGTTCTTGTTCTTCTTTCCTCAAGGCAGCTTCCCGTTCCTTTTCTTCCTTTCGTATGGCAGCTGCTTCCCTTTGTTGCTCGAGGGCTTCTTTTTGCTGTTCTCGTTCGATCTTGGCCAGCTCTAGTTTGAGTTTCAGAGTTGCCAAATCAGGTTTATCTGCAATAAAGTAAGTTTCGTGAGTTTCAGAGTTGATCTTACCTTCCTCTAAGAGATGATCCAGTAACAGGTTATGTAGTTCATTTTTGTTGGCTTGGTAGGGAACTTCGAGTTGATACTCATGTGCAAGAGTTTGTAATTCGGTCCTCTTGGCACGACTTAAGGTCCCTATATCACCTGCTGGATCTGCACGGAAAGCTTGGAGACGAAACATGGTGAAATTAGCAAATAAATTCACAACGAATATACTGTTGTGATATGGTGAATGTCAGAAACAGAACAACGTGGCAACTGGTACCTATCCTGCGGAATCGTTAACAATTAATGTTAATTTCAAGATGGTAAATGATTAATAAATCAAGGTCGCAGGAAATCTTGTACCCGGTACTCAATGTAAGAGGATAAGGGCAAGAAAATCCTACTAAATAAACGAAACTGAGTTTCTAAAACAAATGAAACAGTTAATTGCCTCAAAAGTGAATTAGGTAGTCCAAGAATGTAGGCATACCTTGCCGAGTCTCTATAGGACATAAGCAAGTTTTTCCCACTGAAATGAAATATGATACTTACAGAATTAGCGAACGTTTGTGCTCTGAAAAAGAAGGCTAATTCCCTACCAATGTAAATATCATCATCTCTGACCGACGTGTAGGGGGTGCGAGGTGTCAACTGGTGACGAGAACTGCCGCTGAGGTCCCAATTAAGCAACTAAAGTTCGTGCGAGAGGAACTATGGCCCTCTTTATCCTCATACCGTCGGATTGCAGAAGATTAGGTGCTCTTGACCCGAGGACAGATCACAGTACCAGGGTACCAATATGATGATCTGCCGAAAATATGAGAAATATCCTAGGTACAAAAGATGGTAAAGACGAGTAATAACACGGAGGGAGAGATGACCAATTAAGAAAATGACTGAGGCCTACAGTCACCACGTAATCCAAAGTTGTCTCACCTTCACCATATGCTACTCTCGGAATGCACAATACACACAGCACCATATGAAAATAAAATTGAATATTGAAAATAGTGAAAAGCTACTTTACCAAAGCCAAGTACGCTTACCACAAATTTACGATCTGGTACCAGTACCTGAGTGAAGCTCCGTGGACAGGCCCCCATGAAATGTGACAGTAAAGTGTTGGAGTGTTGATGTTCAGCTGTTTCAATAGCTGGGGGCAGGGCCTCGTCACATTTACAGAAAAAAAAGAAGATCGTTTGCCTGTTTGTCTGTGGTAAGGTAATGGGAAGACACACAAAACACAAAGTATAAACAATGAAATTTTAATTACTCTAGAAAACAAGATATGAATAAAGACAATCTCTTGGCTTACGTAAAATTCAAAACAAGTCAACTAACAAAACAACATGAATAATTAATGGCTGTAAAAATTAACTTTAAGACAATAAAGTGCAAGTAATAGTAATATAAATCAGGTGCTGAGAATACTGGCTTCAAGCTGCCACCTCCCTTAGTACACGACAGCCAGAGCTTTGTCTACTAGAGAGAGATGTCAACTCCAAAGAGCACAGAGATATTCTGAGGAGTACAGCGTGTGCTGGCCCAGACGTCGACTCAGGTAGTGGCGTGAGTGCAGGTGCGGCGACACACCAGCCAATCAGGAACAGGCAGGTGGAGAATGAGTAGTTTACTGGTTTGACGGCGGGCGGGAGCCGGTGTGTCTCGTGGTGCAAGGTACGCTTTGCTTCCTGGGCAAAACGTTTGGCGATACTGGTGGACGTATCTTCAATATAGTATCTTGTACTTGAATGACGTAAATGTTGTAGGGAAGAGCAGGCTCAATCTCTCTTGAAAGAGATTATCGTCACAATATATATATTTCGTACCTAGTAGCCAGAATGCACATCTCGGCCTACTATGCAAGGCACGATTTGCCTAATAAGCCAAGTTTTCCTGAATTAATATATTTTCTCTAATTTTTTTCTTATGAAATGATAAAGCTACCCATTTCATTATGTATGAGGTAAATTTTATTTTATTGGAGTTAAAATTAACGTAAATATATGACCGAACCTAACCAACCCTACCTAACCTAACCTAACCTAACCTATCTTTATAGGTTAGGTTGGGTTAGGTAACCGAAAATGGTAGGTTAGGTTAGGTTAGATAAGTTAGGTCGTCGAAAAAACATTAATTCATGAAAACTTGGCTTATTAGGCAAATCGGGCCTTGCATAGTAGGCTGAGAAGTGCGTTCTGGCTACTAGGTACGACATATATATATATATATATATATATATATATATATATATATATATATATATATATATATATATATATATATATATATATATATATATAATGTTTCATTGAATATGTATTCATTGAACCCCGTAGAAGACCTTAAGCGGAAAGTAAACAAAACAATTACAGCAATCAACGCAAAGAAAGGTAGTGTGCATTTCAATAAACTTCAAGGCGACTATGGCTTAGGATATGCCTACGGCAATGTTAAGACGCATAAACCAGGTAACCCACTACGCCCTATAATCAGCCAAATACCAACCCCAACTTATCACCTGGCAAAGAAACTCAATGAACTCCTAACTCCATACACTCCAAGTAAGTTTAGTCTACAATCATCAGCAGATTTCCTAGAATTGATCAAATCTACCCAGCCAGATGAAATCATTGCTTCCCTGGACGTTGAATCCCTATTTACCAACGTCCCAGTCGACACAACCATAGGAATGATACTGGACAGAGTATACAGAGACGAAAGCACCCCCAAATTAGACATACCTGAGCCACACTTGAAGAGTCTTCTCGAAGCATGTACAAAGGAAGCCCCTTTCATCAATCCACAAGGAGACATGTATTTACAAATAGAGGGAGTAGCAATGGGCTCCCCCTTAGGAGTTTTATTTGCTAATTTTTAAATGGGAACCATCGAAGACAGGGTCTTCAGTAGCAGACAAAAACCAACTGTATATTGCCGTTATGTAGATGACATATTCGTAATAGTAAAAGACTCAGATGAACTAATTGACCTAAAAAGACACCTAGAGAGAGAGTCAGTACTCCGATTTACACATGAAAATAGTGAAAATAACAGTCTGCCATTCCTGGATGTACTAATAACAAAAACAGGAACCTCTTTAAGCACCAACGTATATACTAAGCCCACCAACATAGGATTATGCCTGAACGGTAGAAGTGAGTGCCCCCAAAGATACAAAGCCAGTGTTCTCAATGCTTATATTTGTCGAGCGCTTATCTACTGCTCTGAATGGAGCAACGTGAGTAGAGAGTTTGAAAGAGTAACTCAGGTATTGGTGAACAACGGATATAGCAACGCGGAAATAAACGCTGCTATAAGAAGACACTTGGACCGTTGGTATAATCCAGAACCTAGAACAGAAACCACAACACCTCCAATAAAATTATATTACAAATCAACCATGCACAGTGAACATATAAAAGAGGAAAGAATAATGAAAGAAATAATCCGTAAAGGAGTAAAAAGCACTACTCCTAACTAAAACATAAACCTGATAATATTCTACAAAACCAAGAAAACTTCCGAACTCCTTATCAAAAACAGCCCGAAGCCGACGGAGAACCCTCTACAGCAGTCAAGCGTTGTATACATGTACACTTGCCCCCACGAAGGATGTAACCTTCAATCTAAGTACATAGATATGACGTCGACCAAGCTGACGAGGCGTTTGACATGCCATCTTCAATCCGGTGCCCCTAGGAATCACATGAGACAAGCCCATGACATCACTCTAACAAGAGAAATGTTGAACAAGAATACCTGCATAATAGACAAAACCCAAGATGCAAGAAGATTACAAATTCTTGAGGCAATTCACATAAGAATAGAACAACCTACCATGAACATCCAAATCACGGAACTATTTACTCTACCCACCATGAGAGTAAGGACAAGACCAGAACATAACGACGCCAACACAGAAGACAATGTCCAACATAACAGGCCAATTACACTTGATTAATCTTTGTGTTTAGATAGGAGCTGCCTCGTATGGGCCAATAAGCCTTCTGCAGTTACCTCTATGTTTCACCTCACATTTATCCCTTATGTATCCCCCCATGATTTCACCTTTAATGTATTATCACCTGACCCAGTGCGGGTATAAAATCAACCAGCATTGTAAGATCTGTTCACTTGAGAATGAACCATGGAGGTTCGAAACGTTGTGCAAATTGTATAAATAAGTGTAATACACTCTATAGTAAATCACTTCTTTTCTTCACCTTAAAAGTACGAAAATGAGTTTTGGAGAACTCCAATTTCAACTAAGCCCTGATGCTAAGAAAATAGTTAGAGGAATAGAAGCCCTGAACCAGAAAATAATAAATACAGAATATGCGGTCATATTCAATGAAACATGTTTGAAAGAAAACCTGCTGCCAGTATACACCAATATATATATGTATATATATGTCGTACCTAGTAGCCAGAACGCACTTCTCAGCCAACTATGCAAGGCCCGATTTGCCTAATAAGCCAGGTTTTCATGAATTAATTGTTTTTCGACTACCTAACCTACCTAACCTAACCTAACTTTTTCGGCTACCTAACCTAACCTAACCTATAAAGATAGGTTAGGTTAGGTTAGGTAGCCGAAAAAGTTAGGTTAGGTTAGGTTAGGTAGGTTAGGTAGTCGAAAAAGCATTAATTCATGAAACTTGGCTTATTAGGCAAATCGGGCCTTGCATAGTAGGCTGAGAAGTGCGTTCTGGCTACTAGGTACGACATATATATATATATATATATATATATATATATATATATATATATATATATATATATATATATATATATATATATATATATATATATTTGTGACGGTAAAGCGTTGGTGTTCGGCTGTTACAAAAGCTAGGGGCAGGGCCTCGTCACATAAAGAAAAAAAAAGAGAAAAAGCTGGAACTTTCGTCTGTGGTAAGGTAATGGGAAGATACACAAAACACAAGTAAATTTAACAATGAAATTTTAATTACGTTAGAAAAGCAAGACATGAATAAAATTAAGTATAAAATATAACAGACAAGTCAACAAACAAAATAATAAGAATAATCACTGGCAAATGAAAAGTTACGTTAAGACAAGTGAGTAATAGCGAAGTAAATAATAATGATGATGCCGGAATATTGGCTTCGAGCTGCCACCTCCCTTAGTACACGAAAGCCAAGGCTTAGTCTACCAATGAGAGATGTCAACTGCAAGGAGCACTGGAATATTCTGATGACTCTGGGCCTCTGCAGCCCAGACATCAACTTGTGGCGGAGGGTGGAGGGCAGGTGCGACGGGACACCAGCCAATCAGTGACAGGCAGGTGATGGACAAGCAGTTTGCCGGTTTACGGTGGCGAGCAGGTGTGCCGGATACGTTTTGCTCTCTGGGCAAAACGTTTTGGAGATACATGCTGGATATATCTTCTATATTATCTGTTGTTGTAACGTACTTTGGAGGGAAGAGCAGGCTCAATCTCTCTTGAAAGAGATTATCGTCACAATATATATATATATATATATATATATATATATATATATATATATATATATATATATATATATATATATATATATATATATATATATATATGCAATAAATGTCGGTGACTAATTTTAGACTATGGGCATATGATGAACATGTAAATAACTAACTTGGAGTGAGAAGACCATATTCGACTGGCATGATGTGAGGCTCGCAGGACATCGTGACCTCACTTGAGTCTCAACTGTCATCCGGGGTGAATAAAATATGTTGATCTCCTGTAATGGAGAAGAATAGAGTCCCCTGTGTTAGTGCTGGAGTGAAGTATACTTGTCTGCATGAATGAAGAAGCTATTGGGGATTTAGTACACTATCTCTCTGTGAATTTGATAATTAAAGGCGGCCTGGAAGTGAGTGTTTGGCCGCCCCTTGGTGAAACTCTAATTGTTGTACTGTCAAGAGGAAGGAAGTAAGCAGGCGTTTATGGAAAAGTTGTCGACTCAAATCGGGGACTGTAGGAAGCCTTGTGAGGCAGTTCTATAACGATTTTTTGGGCGACCTGTGGGGGCCATTGTGAGGATCGGGACCTGAGAGTCCTCGACAGATAAATTCTGCGGTAAGCCTATTTAATCAATTGTTGCAGTGGTTGCCTGTGTTTGATCGAGTGCCCAGCGATCATGGCAAGTGTTTATGAATATATTATGTATGTTTTATTAATGCAGTAAGCTGAAATAAGAGAGTAGAGATAAGGGAACCAGCTGGAGGGGGCGGCGATGCGTCCACCCTCTCCGAATGTTAATGAGTGACTGAGGGAGGAGAGCTCCTGACGGCGATGGCTGCCAGCGACGTCGAGTATGGACTTGCCCAGACGGGAGAGGACCGTCACGACGTGTTAGAGTTTAAAGAGATGTCGGGTGGAGGAATTTTATGTCCTGTGAATACATTTAATTACGTTTTAGTAGGGAAACATTTTTATTTGCATGGTAATGAAATTGCAGGTTTGTTTGAGAAGAAATTAATGGAACTTCGAGGCAGGAGAAGTGTATGATGAAATCTGTGGGAGAGCAGATCTCCATAGTGTGGAGTGGACCTCAAATAGTGAAAAGAAGTTTCACGTGTCTGTGGGATCAGTGGTGAAGCATCACTGGTGTTTGATGGGAACTTCATTGTATTGCAGTTTGGGAGGACTGCAGAAGAGCCATGTTGACTATTTTGAAGGACCTAGAAATATAGATGGTAGTGAGCCTCTAGGAGCAGAACAGAGGTTCATGGTGATCACACATGATGTATAAGGGAAGTGCTTGAATGCTTATTGGCGTGTAAGACGCAGTGGAAGGTGAGAGATTGATTTTTTGTGTGTTGGGAATATTTATGCAGATGTTTCTGGTGTTTCAGCCACTGGCTGAGTTTGATACTTTTAGGACTGATCGTACAGTATTGTTGTGATATGTGGTGTTTCAGCCATGGGATGAGGTTTTATATGCATGTAGAGCAGATTGTACAATAGTGTTGTGACTGTATTACAATCCCCACTTAGTGAGGGAGTAGTAAGTGGTAAGCCAAGAGTTGAGCAGCCACTTGATATGGACGGTTGGTGAAGCCAGGATATGACATTGGATTGCTACCAGGTTGTAGCAGCTTGTGTTGTATGTTAATATTTCATCTTGTTTTATCACGTATTGTGTGTGTTTTTTTGTTCATTAAATGTGCATTTGTTAGCTGGGTTTTGCTCTTGTCCAGGTGAGGCTTCATAGAAAGCAAGAGAGAGAAAAATGATCACAGCTGTGAACAGGGTGGTAGAGAATACTAATTCGTAAAAGTGGAATTTCGGAGATCATTCCAAACAAGGTGAGAGTGGGGAGTCACGGCGGCTCAAGTGGGTTGTGTACACAGGACAACGAGGCCAGTGTTTGAGCAGCACCCCTAGATATGTGTTGCTTAACCCCTCTCCAAGATCAAGAGGAGTACAGGGTGATCTCCTGAGAAAATTTCAAGCACTCCAGAGTTCATTGCTGGTCGACCGATGGTAGTAGGAGTGTGGTTACCGAGGTCGGTTGTCTGTTCCGGCAGAGAGTGGTTAGGGGGAGTTGTCCGCCTTTATGCAAGTAACAGTCTGGTTCAACAACCAGAGCTCTCATTGGAGGTTTAAGTTCCATTAGCCCCAACCCCCTCAGGTCAGAACTAGCCTGTTGCTCGGTACAAAATAATCAACCACAACTTCTGCCAACGCAACTTTCAACCACTTCAGGAAATAGTACAGTTCTGGTACTTCATACGCTTGGTCGTCATGATTGCCGAGCTGAAAAACGGCTTGTGTTACAAAAATCAACAGCCTACGAACTGAAAATGGTTTACCGATCGTCAATATTCCAGTTGACTTGCTTACTGCTTCTGCCACTGCAATAACCACTGCAGCCCCTTTCCTGCAACTGAGTCTGCAATACCTCATGACCCAGCAATACAGATTGCACCTCCTACAACCTTCAATGCAGTAACTCTTCATCCTGCAACACCGACTACACCTCCTGCAACTCGCACTGCAGCATGTCATACTGCTGCAAAACCCTCCACAGGGCTTTAAACTGCTGCAATGGTTCCTTGTAATGCAACTCGAAGAACCTGTTCTGCACCTACAGCTTTATAGTATCAACTAATTCGGTTACCGCATCTGCAACACCAACCAATGCAACAGCTACTGCTGAATCACCTAATGTTTCCTACCGATACGAAACCTCTGCATCATCTGAAGGTGGAACATCAGTGAATGAATCCATTTTCTTTGAAGCCACATCTCCAAACCATGCAAATATGGCACATGCAACGAGAGGGCCTCAGATACATAGACTCTCCGGAAAGTAAACGATGCCTCAGCCCAAGCACCAACCCTCATTATATATACCAGTTGAGAGCGGATTGTTCTAGGAAGATGATCACCCCAGCTGAAGAAACCAGTATAACACATGCTGCTTGCTGCACTACGCCTGACAGCTGGGTGGACAGCGCTTCGGATTCGTAGTCCTGAGGTCCCGGGTTCGATCCCCAGTGGAGGCGGAGACAAATGGGCAAGATGTTTCTTTCATCCTGATGCTCCTGTTACCTAGCAGTAAATAGGTACCTGGGAGTTAGACAGCTGCTACCGGCTGCTTCCTGAGGCTGTGTAACAAAAATGAGGCCTGGTCGAGGACCGGGCTGCGGGGACGTTAAGTCCCGAAATCGTCTCAAGATAACCTCAAGATATGCCGGAGTTTATCAGTTCAAAATATTATGAGTTATATCCTGAAAGTGATTCCCGCAACACTAACAAGAAGTCAAGCAAATAAAATGTTGTGGAACAGGAAAATGTAGACACATACAACAAGAATGAAGACACTGAAAAGAAGGAAGATTTGAACCAGAATAAAGAAAGACTTCTCAACGCCACGCACTCTACAGGGCCATGCCTTCTCACTAAGTCTGTCACCAGTCAAGCTACGTGTTAAGCAACTGTCTCTACTACTCCTTCAATTCCTCTCCAAGAGCTGCTCTTCGCCTATATCAACTTCCGGCTCGCGCCATAGATAACTTGTCCATATTTACTTCAAGTTCAAAAACAGTTTGTTCAATTGCCCCGTAACCACCAAGATCGTGATAAGAAGGAACAGTTTTCTAAGTACTTACATAACTGTTAAGGAATCCGGCTTCAGAGCTAAATATAATAGGACATTTTTTGCTTATTTTTGATGCATCTGGTTATAATACTAAAGCATCCTATTTGCTTTACCTGCTTGATGGGGTTCTGGGAGTTCTTTTACTTCCCAAGCCCGGTCAGAGGCCAGGCTTGACTTGTGAGAAAAGCGGGCTTGGAAACAAACAGGCTTTGATTAACTCATTGATATACTGTTGGCTACGTCTCGTGTCACTGCCAATCATGAATCACCTTTACAGTTTGATTTGCGCAAATCCTCATCGCTTTCCTGGAAGACGGTGACACTGTTCTTTTCTATGTCAAGAACTTTGTATTTGTTACTGACGAATTACCTCTCATTTTCCTGCACTGTTCTGCAATATTACGTAAGTTGGGTTATATTGAAAGTGACGTCATTTCATTTGCCTATGTCATTAACTACTTTATCCTCACGTTTACGGTAACATTGTGGGGTCTTACCTCAACTCAAGTGAGTAAAACAAATTTTTAATATTGAGAGATTAAAAACAATTCCAATTATTTTTAATTTGTTCTCACTTAATAATATTTATTATGCTAATAATCCGTACCTATAAGAATACTAATATCTGTAAGGTGATCGGATTTGATTTGTGGATCTATCAGTTTAATTCCCTTTTTCCTGAGGAATGAGGCAGTAGCTCCGAGAGCATTCACGTGCGAATCAGACGGAATTTTATCTACCATGACAACCCGTCCTCGACTCAAGTCCATTACATTCAGCGGTCGACCCCACAGATGCATTCGTAAATTTTTACATGCTGTTCATTCAAAACAAGAATTTTCTTAAATATAAATTATTATTATTATAATATATTTGCATATTGTGCATACATCGTGCAGCCTGCACGATATATGCTGCACGGTTAGGTAAGGTTAAATGTTTAGTGTCTGTTGGCGATTATTTGTATTTATAGTACGTGGGTGAAGCATTTATAGCGTTGTGATTCGAACAAAATTCGTCAGTGAAGCACCTGTTCTGGAAGTGTTCGAACATAATCAGTTGAGTTGTGTGTAAACCGTTTTGCATTCATAAACAGGGGGTTTGGCGGGTGCACGGAATCACTTTTGGGTCTTTGTTTGGAGGAAGGGCAGCACGATGGCTTGTACTGGTGGGACATAACCCCCCAACCGAACTAAAATTTGAACCTTTTTCTGGTAGGTCTGAGGTCCAGAATTTATCAGAACACCTGCCAATTTTAATTTAATCCGTTTTACAGGTGAGAGATGAAGATCATCTGCTCTTTGTTTTGTCACGAGACTTCTGAGAGCCTTGATCATGCAATCCTCGGTTATAGATCCTGCCCCTTTTATCGATTAAAGTTAGTTGAGCAGTGGGTAAAGTCGCTGTTCAACTGCACTTGGTAGCTAAGACATTATTATCCAATTATACTTTGCAATATTGTACTGTTGTGGAAGTTTTATCTTCCTCTGGTTTTAGTTTTGGAGACTTGTTGCTGAAATGTCCACTCAGTGCTGTGGGTTGTTGATCCTTGATGCCCTTTATACATGTGCACTTTGGGGTCTCGCATGGTTTATGATAATCTATTCTTAAGCACCTGCTTCTTTGCAGTTCTTTCAACCGTTTAACATGAATAATACGATGGGAGCCGGTCGGCCGAGCGGACAGCACGCTGGGCTTGTGATCCTGTGGTCCTGGGTTCGATCCCAGGCACCGGCAAAAAAACAATAGGCAGAGTTTCTTTCGCCCTATGCCCCTGTTACCAAGCAGTAAAATAGATACCTGGGTGTTAGTCAGCTGTCACGGGCTGCTTCCTGGGGGTGGAGGCCTGGTCGAGGACCGGGCCGCAGGGACACTAAAAAGCCCCGAAATCATCTCAAGATAACCTGAAGATAGGGCATGTCAAGCATTGATAAACAGTGTGCTCTTGAGATAATAGCACTTCTGGCAGCCTGAAACACTCTTTGGTTTCATCTCCTTGGATGATGTAGCGACTTCAGGCTTCCAGGGAGACAATGAATATGTACCAACACTGCTTGAGATCCACTTTGGAGTGGAAGGTGGTTGTTTTAATTTACGGTTAGTACTTTATGTACTATTGGTTTTGTTTAAGTGCACTTGATCCGAGCTCTTTTGTTGAGGCTTAAGTTTATTTTAAGTTTGTTATCGATTGACAACTGTACATAACCCCTCAGGTACTTTTTGTTGTGATAATATGCTTTTATGGTTGTGAGTTCACAATTTATCTAGTATATCACTAGGTAACATTCTTTGAATAATTACTTTTAAAAATCCATTCAGCATCAGCTATTGTAACTGATGCTGAGGGCTTTGAGGAAAGACTCCATCGCCAGTCTAAAACCTTGGAGTGAGTCAGTTGCATTGCTTGGAGGTGGCAAGTCCAACAATTTGTGGACTTTATTCACCTGCTGAACTCTTCAGAGGTTTACAGCCTAACTATTAACGAACTTAAAATTGGTAGACCGAACTCCAATTCTAAACTATACATCCCTGTTGACCGAGGAACAATTGGGAACATGACTTGAAATCCATATGCAGGCGATGAGTCACAATAACGTGGCTGAAGTATGTTGACCAGACCACACACTAGAAGTTAAAGGGACGACGACGTTTCGGTCCGTCCTGGACCATTCTCAAGTCGATTTCAAGTCGAAACGTCGTCGTCCCTTCAACTTCTAGTGTGTGGTCTGGTCAACATGACTTGAAATCGTTTGATGGGCGGTGTTCCAGGCAAAATCAGTAGGGTATAAGGGTCCCCTTCTGTGCAAAAGATTTGTTAAATGAAATTAAACAAATTGATCATTTTTGACAAATTTGTTCATGATTATTATTCATTATTTCTATTTTTTCGTCAGACGATATGAATAATAATTAAAATTAACAAATTCGTATAAGATTATCGATTTAACATATTTTAATTGATTGTTTGCCGAGGTGGGAACAAGGCCATACTAGACGACGTTTGACTCCTACTAGCAGGCATAAGAGTTTTACCTTCCAATAGCTTAAGTCAAGATATATCCTACTGGTTATGCCTGGAACTCCGCCCTTCAGTCGGTTTCCAGCCATGTTCCCACTTGTTGCTAGGGCATCAAGGATGAATAGTTTAGAATTGGAGCTCAGTCAATCAATTTTGCCCAGGAGCACGAACCCAGACGAAATCAACCACGACAACCTCGAGGCACTGCTCGAATGGTATTAGATCCAGCAATTCTTACGTATATACTAGTTCTATACAAATATCACGAGATAAAAATGAATGCTGGAAATCAATATGTAAGGAAAAAAAATTGTAATGCAGCAGCGTTTTTTTTCAGAATCAGTATGGCAGCTGTTGTTGGCCAGCATGCTGGGATGGAGCGTGGCCCTGTGGCTGATGCAGAGTGCGTGGACCAGTCTCATGGGAGGGAGGAGCCTCATGGTCGGCTCCTCCCTATACTTCAGTTGGGCGATAATCTTAGAAAACCCGCAAGACAACATCATTCCCAAGAACCTCATGGCTCGGGTGAGATTTAGTTTATGGTTCTGATTCTCATGCTGTAAAATAAGGTATTGTAGCACTAGGCTTTCTCTTCTGAATTTGTTTATACATTACTTGTAAAGTTAATTGATTACTTGATTAGTTTTACTCAAAATATACGGGCATTTGTAATTGTTATATGTAACAGAGTATAAAACTACAATTGTCAGATCTTATACAAAATATATCATTTTAAGAAGTTATACAAATTAAACATCCTAAGCAGAATCATGGATAAGTGAATTAAACTCAATATAGACACAACTCAATTAACTGGGATCAAGGTCACTCTGCACACCCACACAGTTCAAGTGACAAAAATCAAACTCATTGTATACAAATAACTCATGTATCAGGAATTATATTGGTAGGTCAAAATTAATCTCTGTGACAGTTGGAGAACCAATATATAATATGTATTGGATACTGGCAGATGTTGGTGGGTTGGTGGCTGGTATTGTGTCTGGTGGTGACCTCAGCATACAGGTCGTCTCTAATGGCTCATCTAACCATCCAAGAATATTACCCTCCAATCAACGACTTCCAGGATCTGATCAAGCGTCCTGGCTGGGCTTGGGGCTCTACGATAGAGGCGAAAACAAGCGTATATCATGAATTCTTTACAGAAAGCGGACCGATTCTCCGGCATATTTACGATGAAATGGAGGTAAGTCTTTCAGCCCGCTAGCTAACTAATCTTGGGGTGTATTGCGATGTTGCCTGAAAAGTTATCTGTGAATAGCCTGATTCTTTGATCATGTTATCCCGCTAGCTAGCACATGATATGATCTAAGAATCAGACTACTCACAGATAACTTTACAAGCAACATCTCAATACACCCACGAGTAATTTGAAATAATTTCTTAGATATCAACAGAATTCAGAATTGTATTTTGTGGCTGAAGCGTAAACTTATCAATTGACAATGATACTCTCATGTAAATGTTCACTTGAGTTCCTGAAGAAGTAACGTAGGCACTCACTAGGCAAATCTCACTAGTAGCAGCCAGTTTCCAGTTCCAGCACCTCTTTGTCACGATGAAGATGAAAATGCTGGCTATTTCTTGGCAATGCACCAAACAATAGTCTGTAATGCAATGTAATAAACTTTATATACTTTATATATAAACCACAATGAATCTATATAAATAAAAATAGAGATGTTCGTTTGTTCATAATCGCTAATCTCCAAAAGTTCTTCACCGATTGCTTTGAAATTTTCACACATCGTTCCTTTCGCATTCGAGTGGGTTTTTATATACATACTATATAGATGTCATGTCTATGATGGGGGGAAAAACATGATTTTTTGAAAAACTGTGTTTTTCATGTGAGGGAAAGCTTCGAAACCTCTTTACCGATTGCTTTGAAATTTTGACACAACGTTGCATTCGAATAGACGAGTGTTTTTATATACCTATTATATACATGCATCACCTGTGACAGGAAAAAAACATGGGTCTTTTGAAAAACAGCGCCATCTGTTGGAAGTATGAGCAACACTCGCTGTAATCTCTAAAAGGTCTTCACCAATTGCTTTGAAATTTTGACACAACGTTCCATTCGAATACGCGCATGTTTTTTTATATTCCTACTACATAGATGCCACACCTGTGACACGCAAAAACATGTATTTTTTTTTTAGAAAAACAGCACCATCTGTTGCACGTAATAGCAACACATACACACAATACTAAATAAAGTACGATTCCATTTCAGTGTTTCCGATTGCGTTGATAAATTGAATTTTCATAGATTACGATTTATTTTCATTTTGATTTAATTATTTTGTGTGACATTGTGTTGGTCTTGAGCTGTGTTGTTTATCATACCGTTCATTTCGTAAGTATAAGTATAGATGCCACACCTGTGACAGGTAAAAACATTCTTTTTTTAAGAAACAACGCCATCTGTTACACGTAAGAGCAACTCTCGCTATCCTAAATATGTTACAATTTCATTTCAATGTTTCCGATTGCATTGACAAATTTAGTTTTCATAGATTTCGATTTATTTTCAATTTGATTTAATTTTTTTGTGTGACATTGCATTAGAATTGTGCTGTGTTGTTTACCCTAACGTTCATTTGGAGAGTATAGTTTATTTCTTTATTTTTTAACTGTTTTCCTTATATTTCAGTGATGGGAACATCAGATCATTTGATGTTCCCAATTTTCTGATGGGATCATAAGTGTGGGGTTTTCTATTTTGATTTCACGACTGCAATGCGTACGTCGCCAATGTACATGTGGCAGACGCTTCACGAAGCTGTTGGAATTAGCAGAATAGAAAATACGAGAGCAACCGTACAGGGCCTGGGAGCAAGGTCTAGTTAGAGTCCTTGAGGGTCTCTTCTCAGACTAGCCTCACCTGGTCCTGCTCCACGTTGATCGTTGGAATCTCCTCAATGATGTAGCACTTTAAGGGACTCCGAGGGTCCTCATCACATTTATAGTTTAGTGAATAATAGGCAACTCGGTGTTGAAGACACCTAGAGCTGAAGGCTTGAGTAATATTGGCAGTATTCAGAAGTGGTTCAACGGAAACACCGCATAAAGCTTAACAGTAGTTTATTTACTAACTTAACCACTAATACAAAAGGGTGCTTGATTTACTTTAGATTGGCTTCAGAAAGGCTATGGTTGCATTAGCGAGACTCTTGACGTCTGGCTAATCGATTCGGATCCACTCGTGGAGAAACGCCTAACTTAACACAGTTGACAGCCAATCATTAACTGCCTAACCGGCATACCGGCAGACCTAACTGCCGGTATGAAAAGGGATCAAGCGAGTTCCAACCGGATACTCGGGTAATGATACGCAATAAATTACAATGCCACTGTCAATGGGACAGGCAATAACATGCACATTAATAATATCACACAATAACTAAATGTGTGGTGTATGTGAAGCTCACAATCTCAGACGAGTGTAATGTCGTGATACCACACAGATAAACACGCATACACCGTCGAGTGTCTAGGTCTCCACCTATACCTGTGTCAGGTATAAGAAGGTGAGAACTGTGGTTGATCCCTCAGATCAACACAGACAGAAACAATATAACAATGACAAGATCTTGTACTTACAGGTAGGCTACCTCTCTTAATCACTCACTCACTCAGGCACATTTATGCAAGAACTCGTAGGTGGCTTGACAGCTCTGGTTTCGCTCGTTCTGACGTGAGACCATTGGTGACAGGCTTTCCCACAAACCATACTTGACACGGAGGGTACTCGCAGGAGGGTAAGTATGGTTAACGTCCCTGTATCTAATTGCCCCTTGGGCATACGGCGGCCTCCGTATTTTAAACGTATTCCTGGTTACGTGGGCATCCTGGAGATACCCAACATGACAGTTTACTATCGAGAGTTAACAGAGATAGGACTTGTGCACAAGATCGGTGCACTGTGCACTGCAATGAGCCATTCAAGTTAGCTGTGGGAGAATCTTGAGAAACCATCCTCTCACAATAAGATCATTTGGAAATGTATCGAACGAGGGAGTGGGGAATGGTGGGTAGGACGAGGGGACAGAGAAGGGGGCAATGGTGGGGAGGACTAGGGGACGGGGGAGTTGGGAATGGTGGGGATTAGGGGACAGGGGAATAGAGAATGGTGGGGAGGACAAGGGGGACAGGGGAGTGGGAGATGGTGGGGAGAATGAGGGGACGGGGAGGGAGGGGAACGGTAGGGTGGACGAGGGATTGGGAGATGGTGGGGAGGATGAGGGGATGGTGGAGTGGGGAATGGTTAGGTGGACGAGGGGACTGTGGAGTGGGGAATGGTTATGGGAACTAGGAGACAGGGGTGTGGGGAATGATTGGGAGGACGAGGGAATGATGAATGGTTGGGAGTACGAGGGGACGTCGGAGGGGGGAAAGGTGGGGAGGACTGGGAGAATGGGGAAGGTTGATGTGTCTCAGCAACGTATATGCATTGGAAAGGCTCCTTTTAATGATATCATTCACTTCACTGTGTGTTGAGTGCTATCCCCTGAGTTTTACCAGACCAGGCCATGCTGATCGTACCTGTCAGCCTCACAACAATACTCGGGCCACACTAATACCCGGTGTGGACTTGGGCAGCAAGGCGGAGAGCCACTGCTATTCGGATGGCCTCCGGTATGTGACGTGTGCCAGTTGCTTACTTTGTGGGTTGCTAACAAGAAGTCACCTGTATGCCCAGCTGCTACGGCTCTGTGACAAGCAAAGTCACAAGATGTGTTTGCACCATTTAGGCGCATTATAGATGTGCTTTCTAAAATAGGGCCCATCCCAGGTGATTTCTACTTAACATAAATACTTTCTAACATCTTCATAGTGTTGGAACACTAGATCACTTAAACTAGTCTTTCAATCATATTATGTTTAATCAACAATGTGACATCTTCATTAACATATACCAGGTATGGAAAACACAACTATAATAAAATTTCAATGACTGATGAAGAATAAACCACCCATGAGGCGGCACAGCATGAGCAGCCCATAATAAACCACCCATGAGGTGACACAGCATGAGCAGCCCATAATAAACCACCCATGAGGTGACACAGCATGAGCAGCCCATAATAAACCACCCATGAGGTGACACAGCATGAGCAGCCCATAATAAACCACCCATGAGGTGACACAGCATGAGCAGCCCATAATAAACCACCCATGAGGTGACACAGCATGAGCAGCCCATAATAAACCACCCATGAGGTGACACAGCATGAGCAGCCCATAATAAACCACCCATGAGGTGACACAGCATGAGCAGCCCATAATAAACCACCCATGAGGTGACACAGCATGAGCAGCCCATAATAAACCACCCATGAGGTGACACAGCATGAGCAGCCCATAATAAACCACCCATGAGGTGACACAGCATGAGCAGCCCATAATAAACCACCCATGAGGTGACACAGCATGAGCAGCCCATAATAAACCACCCATGAGGTGACACAGCATGAGCAGCCCATAATAAACCACCCATGAGGTGACACAGCATGAGCAGCCCATAATAAACCACCCATGAGGTGACACAGCATGAGCAGCCCATAATAAACCACCCATGAGGTGACACAGCATGAGCAGCCCATAATAAACCACCCATGAGGTGACACAGCATGAGCAGCCCATAATAAACCACCCATGAGGTGACACAGCATGAGCAGCCCATAATAAACCACCCATGAGGTGGCACAGCATGAGCAGCCCATAATAAACCACCCATGAGGTGACACAGCATGAGCAGCCCATAATAAACCACCCATGAGGTGACACAGCATGAGCAGCCCATAATAAACCACCCATGAGGTGGCACAGCATGAGCAGCCCATAATAAACCACCCATGAGGTGGCACAGCATGAGCAGCCCATAATAAACCACCCATGAGGTGGCACAGCATGAGCAGCCCATAATAAACCACCCATGAGGTGGCACAGCATGAGCAGCCCATAATAAACCACCCATGAGGTGGCACAGCATGAGCAGCCCATAATAAACCACCCATGAGGTGACAAAGCATGAGCAGCCCATAATAAACCACCCATGAGGTGACACAGCATGAGCAGCCCATAATAAACCACCCATGAGGTGACACAGCATGAGCAGCCCATAATAAACCACCCATGAGGTGACACAGCATGAGCAGCCCATAATAAACCACCCATGAGGTGACACAGCATGAGCAGCCCATAATAAACCACCCATGAGGTGGCACAGCATGAGCAGCCCATAATAAACCACCCATGAGGTGGCACAGCATGAGCAGCCCATAATAAACCACCCATGAGGTGGCACAGCATGAGCAGCCCATAATAAACCACCCATGAGGTGGCACAGCATGAGCAGCCCATAATAAACCACCCATGAGGTGGCACAGCATGAGCAGCCCATAATAAACCACCCATGAGGTGGCACAGCATGAGCAGCCCATAATAAACCACCCATGAGATGGCACAGCATGAGCAGCCCATAATAAACCACCCATGAGGTGGCACAGCATGAGCAGCCCATAATAAACCACCCATGAGGTGGCACAGCATGAGCAGCCCATAATAAACCACCCATGAGGTGACACAGCATGAGCAGCCCATAATAAACCACCCATGAGGTGACACAGCATGAGCAGCCCATAATAAACCACCCATGAGGTGACACAGCATGAGCAGCCCATAATAAACCACCCATGAGGTGGCACAGCATGAGCAGCCCATAATAAACCACCCATGAGGTGGCACAGCATGAGCAGCCCATAATAAACCACCCATGAGGTGACACAGCATGAGCAGCCCATAATAAACCACCCATGAGGTGACACAGCATGAGCAGCCCATAATAAACCACCCATGAGGTGACACAGCATGAGCAGCCCATAATAAACCACCCATGAGGTGACACAGCATGAGCAGCCCATAATAAACCACCCATGAGGTGACACAGCATGAGCAGCCCATAATAAACCACCCATGAGGTGACACAGCATGAGCAGCCCATAATAAACCACCCATGAGGTGGCACAGCATGAGCAGCCCATAATAAACCACCCATGAGGTGACACAGCATGAGCAGCCCATAATAAACCACCCATGAGGTGACACAGCATGAGCAGCCCATAATAAACCACCCATGAGGTGACACAGCATGAGCAGCCCATAATAAACCACCCATGAGGTGACACAGCATGAGCAGCCCATAATAAACCACCCATGAGGTGACACAGCATGAGCAGCCCATAATAAACCACCCATGAGGTGGCACAGCATGAGCAGCCCATAATAAACCACCCATGAGGTGACACAGCATGAGCAGCCCATAATAAACCACCCATGAGGTGACACAGCATGAGCAGCCCATAATAAACCACCCATGAGGTGACACAGCATGAGCAGCCCATAATAAACCACCCATGAGGTGACACAGCATGAGCAGCCCATAATAAACCACCCATGAGGTGGCACAGCATGAGCAGCCCATAATAAACCACCCATGAGGTGACACAGCATGAGCAGCCCATAATAAACCACCCATGAGGTGGCACAGCATGAGCAGCCCATAATAAACCACCCATGAGGTGACACAGCATGAGCAGCCCATAATAAACCACCCATGAGGTGACACAGCATGAGCAGCCCATAATAAAATTACATAAAATAATTTACATATATAAGCATCATTTCCCTCCAACATGTCAAACCCATATCTGTTAATGAGTACTTCTTAACCCTTAAACTGCACAATACATATATAGCTGGGGTGAGTAACTGGCGCAGTTACTTACCCAAGCTGCGCACTGCGCACAACAGCTATGTATGGGAGCGCTGACTTGTGATCCTGTGGTCCCGGGTTCGATCCCGGGTGCCGGGAGAAACAATGGGCAGAGTTTCTTTCACCCTATGCCCCTGTTACCTAGCAGTAAAATAGGTACCTGGGGTGTTAGTCAACTGTCACGGGCTGCTTCCTGGGGGTGGAGGTCGGCCTGGTCGAGGACCGGGCCGCGGGAACACTAAAGCCCCGAAATCATCTCAAGATAACCTCAAGATCGTTGGGAGTATCACGTAAGATATAAAATCCCGCTGCTACATGGGGATCACATCAGCTTCCTTAGGGCTCTTGTAAACAAACGCAATTTTTTAGATAAAATCGTGGGCAACATTCCCGGGTGTGAGAGCCTCGGTATTCAGTGAGCATAGTTTTACAGACGCCCACTGACTGATAAAAATGACCAGGATTCTGATTATAGCAAAATTGCTGTGATAATTAGCGCAGTGCATAGTATGGTGGGAGGAGTAATGCTGAGGGAACGAGAGAGGTAGTGTCGTCTGTTGACTGTGTGGCCCACCTGTTATTGACTGGGATCACCATATCAGCATAGTGGTTCGCAATGGTAAATATAAATGTAAATACCTATATATAACATGTGTATTAGTGAAATAACAGTAAAAGCAGTATGTTGAGAAGAGCCATTTTGGTGAGGGAGATGGCATCGTCGCATGATTTGTCATGCTGTGTAGTGTGGCCACTATGCTGTTTGGGCACCATACTAGCTTAGTTATAAAGTTACGGTGAATAAAACTAGTTACTTATTACACTATATACAAACACATTATATAAAACCACAAACAGTATGGTTGGAGGAAGAATGTTAGTGTGCCTGGTCTTGAACGAGTAAGGGAGGGAGGGAGGCAGCGTCTCTTGACTGCGTGGCGACCTCTGTTATTATCTGAACTCACCATACTAGTTTAGTTGTCTAGTTATAGTGAACAAAATATGTATATACTTATATATAACGTCTGTATATAGTGAATTAAAGCAAAAACAGTATAGTGGGAGGAGGAATGTTGGCGAGTGAGGTGTTGTTGAGGGAGGGAAAGAAGTGGTATTGGCTGGCTGGTGTGTGGCAGCCACTCACGTTGGTTTGAGTCTCCATACTTATTTAGTGGTTCGTTATGGTGACCACAACATGCATGTACTTATATATAACCTGTGTATATAGTGTAATAACAGCAAAACTATTTGTTTATTGTTTTATGAACATAATAATTGAATCACTAATATGCACACCATAATTTTGAACATAGCGATACTTTACACATTTTATTATATAAATATATCACACTACACACTAATATTATGATGATGATGTTGTTGGTCATGTCGGTCGGTTATCCATCCCTCCTTTCGGACAACCAACCCTAAATTCCGTAGAGTGCTTATTTTGACCAGAACACCCTGGGTACTTCTGGCACTTGGAGAGGGGTTCAACCTCACACGTTAAGGGGATGCGGCTCCAATACTGACCTCGTTGTCACATGCACACACCCGCTTGAGCCGCCGTGACTCCCCACTCTCTCCCTTTTTGGTATGACCTCCTCAATCCCCTTTCTCTTATTTACTATTCTGTTCTACCCTGTTCACAGCTGTGGTTCTTTCTCTCTATCTCTTTTCTACTTACTGGGAAGCCTCACTAGGAAAAGGGCAAATACCGGCATATTTAAATACATTTACTGGACAAGGCACATGCACAACACGTATAATAATATGACTCCAACACTCTATACTATTGTAGTCAGGTCACACTCCAATACCATCAGGACTCTGTCATCTGTCTATCAAGTGGTAGCCTAACTGATGTCTCACCACATATACACCAACCTCACGAAGTAGATCAAGACTCATAAGAAAAAATTGCACTATCAGCAAGAGAATATATATATATATATATATATATATATATATATATATATATATATATATATATATATATATATATATATGCGAACAAGCCTGAATGGTCCCCAGGACAATATGCAACTGAAAACTCACACCCCAGAAGTGACTCGAACCCATACTCGCAGGAGCAACGCAACTGGTATGTACAAGACGCCTTAATCCACTTGACCATCACGACCGGACATAATGAGTGCCGGCGGTGGGGTGGTTCAAATAGCTTAGGCTATCACCTCATTATGTCCGGTCGTGATGGTCAAGTGGATTAAGGCGTCTTGTACATACCAGTTGCGTTGCTCCTGGGAGTATGGGTTCGAGTCACTTCTGGGGTGTGAGTTTTCAGTTGCATATTGTCCTGGGGACCATTCAGGCTTGTTCGCATTTGTGTTCCTCACGTGTGCCCCAAAGAATGAGGTGATTTGGTAAAATGCTATGCCCATGATTACTATCCGAGTGCCGGCGGTGGGGTGGTTCAAATAGCTTAGGCTATCACCTCATTATGTCCGGTCGTGATGGTCAAGTGGATTAAGGCGTCTTGTACATACCAGTTGCGTTGCTCCTGGGAGTATGGGTTCGAGTCACTTCTGAGGTGTGAGTTTTCAGTTGCATATTGTCCTGGGGACCATTCAGGCTTGTTCGCATTTGTGTTCCTCACGTGTGCCCCAAAGAATGAGGTGATTTGGTAAAATGCTATGCCCATGATTACTATCCGAGTGCCGGCGGTGGGGTGGTTCAAATAGCTTAGGCTATCACCTCATTATGTCCGGTCGTGATGGTCAAGTGGATTAAGGCGTCTTGTACATACCAGTTGCGTTGCTCCTGGGAGTATGGGTTCGAGTCACTTCTGGGGTGTGAGTTTTCAGTTATATATATATATATATATATATATATATATATATATATATATATATATATATATATATATATATATGTCTGAAAACTCACACCCCAGAAGTGACGCGAACCCATACTCCCAGGAGCAACGCAACTGGTAACTACAGGACGCCTTAATCCACTTGACCATCAAGGCCGGACAAAAGGAAGTGATAGCCAAAGCTATTTGAACCACTTCCCCGCCGGCAACTCGGATGGTAAATCTTGGGCATAGCATTTTATCAAATCACCTCATTCTTTGGGGCACACGTGAGGAACACATATAGTCCTGGGGACCATTCAGGCTTGTTTGCATATATATATATATATATATATATATATATATATATATATATATATATATATATATATATATATATATATATATATATGTATATATATATATATATATATATATATATATATATATATATATATATATATATATATATATATAATATATATATATATATATATATATATATATATATATATATATATATATATATATATATATATGTCGTACCTAATAGCCAGAACGCACTTCTCAGCCTACTATTCAAGGCCCGATTTGCCTAATAAGCCAAGTTTTCATGAATTAATGTTTTTTCGTCTACCTAACCTACCTAACCTAACCTAACCTAGCTTTTTTGGCTACCTAACCTAACCTTACCTATAAATATAGGTTAGGTTAGGTTAGGTAGGGTTGGTTAGGTTTGGTCATATATCTACGTTAATTTTAACTCCAATAAAAAAAATTGACCTCATACATAGAGAAAAGGGTTGCTTTATCATTTCATAAGAAAATTTTTTTAGTAAATATATTAATTCAGGAAAACTTGGCTTATTAGGCAAATCGGGCCTTGAATAGTAGGCTGAGAAGTGAGTTCTGGCTACTAGGTACGACATATATATATATATATATATATATATATATATATATATATATATATATATATGTCGTACCTAGTAGCCAGAACGCACTTCTCAGCCTACTATGCAAGGCCCGATTTGCCTAATAAGCCAAGTTTTCATGAATTAATTGTTTTTCGATTACCTAACCAACCTAACCTAACCTAACCTAACTTTTTCGGCTACCTAACCTAACCTAACCTATAAAGATAGGTTAGGTTAGGTTAGGTAGGGTTGGTTAGGTTCGGTCATATATCTACGTTAATTTTAACTCAAATAAAATAAAATTGACCTCATACATAATGAAATGGGTAGCTTTATCATTTCATAAGAAAAAATTTAGAGAAAATATATTAATTCATGAAAACTTGGCTTATTAGGCATATCGGGCCTTGCATAATAGGCTGAGAAGTGCGTTCTGGCTACTAGGTACGACATATATATATATATATATATAATATATATTTATATATATATATATATATATATATATATATATATATTATATATTATATATGACCGAAAAAAGTAAGATTAATAATTCTAACACGAATTTTCTCAATATTTCTTATGTTTCTTTTCACTGTCGATGGTAATTGAAAAATCAATTCTCCAAAATTCATTTTTATTTCTAGTCTGATGCGACACTTGAACGCGTTTCGTAATAACTTATTACATTTTCAAAGACTTTAGTTACACACACACAACTATAACCTGCAAACACTAAACAGAGTTCTTACTATGCTATAATTCAAATGGATTTTCATTTTATACATACTTGCATTTGTTTGACGTGATATGTTACAACAGTTTTGGATGAGGTGAAAACAAACTTTCAACACAAGATAGAACACGAAATATTCGGTAATATTGGGTAAATTTAAAGGGGAAGAATGGAAGTAAATGCAGAGGGCCTATTGGCCCATATTTCTTGATGCTTCTATAATGGTGCGGAATCTTGAAGTGGTTAGAATATAGTTGTGCATTAATTGGCTGTTGATTGCTGGTGTTGACTTCTTAATGTATAGTTCCTCGCAGATATCAAGCCACCTGCTGTATCTATCCATGATTTCCGTGTTTTTTGTTAAGACTTCTCTGGTGATGGTCTGGTTGTGGGAAGAGATTATATGTTCTCTAATGGAGCCTTGTTGCTTATGCATCGTTAATCACCTGGAAAGAGATGTTGTTGTCTTGCCTATATACTGAGTTCTTTGAGGATACAGTCCCCAAGTGGGCATTTGAAGGCATAGACAACATTGGTCTCTTTTAAAGCATTCTGCTTTGTGTCTGGAGAGTTTCTCATGAGTAGGTTGGCCGTTTTCTTGGTTTTATAGTAAATCGTCAATTGTATCAATATCTTTCAGGACCCTTTCCTCCGTTTTATGAGCTGTGGAAGAGAAGTTCCTGTACAATAGTCTAATAGGGGGAACAGGTGTTGTGTTAGCTGTCTCTTCAGAGGTTGCATGGCATTTCACCTTCCTTCTTATGATGTCTTCATGAAACCATTGGAGAAATCGTTGTTGACTAGGACCTGCCTTACCCTACAGAGTTCTTCATCGACTTGCTTCCATCCTGAGCTGTGGCTGAGAGCACGGTCGACATAAGCATTAACAACACTCCTCTTGTCTCTTGTACCTGTCTGGGCAGTCACTGTTGGCATTGCGGCACATTCCTATGTTTGTTTCCTTAGTGTAGACTGCAGTGTGGAAACCTCCGCTCCTTTCCATGACTGTTATATCTAGAAAGGGCAGCTTCTTATCCTTTTCCATCTCGTAAGTGAAACGCTACACAGAATTCCGCTCAAATGCTTCTTTCAGCTCCTGCAGATGTCTGACATCAGGTACCTGTGTAAAAATGGCGTCAACATACCTGCAGTATATGGCCGGTTTAAAGTTCATGTCGACTAAGACCTTTTGTTCGATGGTACCCATGTAGAAGTTCACAAACAGGACACCTAGGGGAGAACCCATGGTGAGCCCATCTATTTGCTTGTACATGTGCCCATCCAGGCTCAAGAAAGGTGCCTCTTTAGTACAAACTTGGAGTAGTTTCCTTAGAATGTTTTCTGGTATGTCAAGAGGAGTACAGGCCAGATCACAATACACTCTGTCCACTATCATCCCGATTGTTTCATCCACAGGTATGCTGGTAAACAGTGATTCTACGTCCAACGAGGCTCTTATCCCTGTGGCCCGTATTCCACGCAGTAAGTCAACAAATTCCTTTGGAGACTTCAGGCTGAAGGCGCAAGGGACATAAGGAATCAGCAAACTGTTGAGTCGCTTCGCCAGTCTGTACGTGGGGTGTGGGTATCTGGCAGATGATAGGCCGAAGTGGGTTTCCAGGCTTGTGTGTCTTGATATTTCCATATGTGTCCCAGGTTTGTATTCCCCAATAATCTTTGGCAGGTGGAGTCCGGATTTTTTGGCGTTCACAGTTTCGATCAATTTGTTGACCTTTGCTTATATATATATATATATATATATATATATATATATATATATATATATATATATATATATATATATATATATATATATATATATTAGTATATTTTGGTAGCAGTCTTTCCTGTAGACATATATTATTAAATATGACCGAAAAAGTAAGATTAATAATTCTAACACGAATTTTCTCAATCTTTCGTACATTACGCTTCACTGTTGGAGGTAAATCAAAAATCACTTCTCCAAAATTCATTTTTATTTCTAGTCTGACGCGACACGGGCGCGTTTCGTAAAACTTATTACATTTTCAAAGACTTCACAAATACACAACTGATTAGAACTTACGTATCTCTGCTATTATATCTACATTTGAGTGAGGTGGGAGGGATGATGTGGCATATAGTGATGTGGCATTAACACAAGACAGAACATGAGGGGATATTAATAGGGTATTAAAAGTATCAACACAAGACAGAACAGAAACAATGGGTATTGAATAGAAGTGTTTGTAGAAAGCCTATTGGTCCATATTTCTTGATGCTTCTATATTGGAGCGGAGTCTTGAGGTGGGTAGAATATAGTTGTGCAATAATTGGCTGTTGATTGCTGGTGTTGACTTCTTGATGTGTAGTGCCTCGCAAACGTCAAGCCGCCTGCTATCGCTGTATCTATCGATGATTTCTGTGTTGTTTACTAGGATTTCTCTGGCGATGGTTTGGTTATGGGAAGAGATTATATGTTCCTTAATGGAGCCCTGTTGCTTATGCATCGTTAAACGCCTAGAAAGAGATGTTGTTGTCTTGCCTATATACTGGGTTTTTTGGAGCTTATAGTCCCCAAGTGGGCATTTGAAGGCATAGACGACGTTAGTCTCTTTTAAAGCGTTCTGTTTTGTGTCTGGAGAGTTTCTCATGAGTAGGCTGGCCGTTTTTCTGGTTTTATAGTAAATCGTCAGTTGTATCCTCTGATTTTTGTCTGTAGGGATAACGTTCCTATTAACAATATCTTTCAGGACCCTTTCCTCCGTTTTATGAGCATATAAAACGGACCCTTTCCTCCGCTCATAAAACGGAGGAAAGGGTCCTGAAAGATATTGTTAATATCTTACTTTTTCGGTCATATTTAATAATATATATATATATATATATATATATATATATATATATATATATATATATATATATATATATATATATATATATATGTCGTACCTAGTAGCCAGAACGCACTTCTCAGCCTACTATGCAAGGCCCGATTTGCCTAATAAGCCAAGTTTTCCTGAATTAACATATTTTCTCTAATTTTTTTCTTATGAAATGATAAAGCTACCCATTTCATTATGTATGAGGTCAATTGTTTTTTATTGGAGTTAAAATTAACGTAGATATATGACCGAACCTAACCAACCCTACCTAACCTAACCTAACCTATCTTTACAGGTTAGGTTAGGTTAGGTAGCCGAAAAAGTTAGGTTAGGTTAGGTTAGGTAGGTTAGGTAGTCGAAAAACAATTAATTCATGAAAACTTGGCTTATTAGGCAAATTGGGCCTTGCATAGTAGGCTGAGAAGTGCGTTCTGGCTACTAGGTACGACATATATATATATATATATATATATATATATATATATATATATATATATATATATATATATATATAATGTCGTACCTAGTAGCCAGAACGCACTTCTCAGCCTACTATGCAAGGTCCGATTTGCCTAATAAGCCAAGTTTTCATGAATGATTTATTTTTCGACTACCTAACCTACCTAACCTAACCTAACTTACCTTTTTTCGGCTACCTAACCTAACCTAACCTATAAAGATAGGTTAGGTTAGGTTAGGTAGGGTTGGTTAGGTTCGGTCATATATCTATGTTAATTTTAACTCCAATAAAAAATAATTGACCTCATACATAATGAAATGGGTAGCTTTCTCTTTTCATAAGAAAAAAATAGAGAAAATACATTAATTCATGAAAACGTGGCTTATTAGGCATATCGGGCCTTGCATAGTAGGCTGAGAAGTGCGTTCTGGCTACTAGGTACGACATATATATATATATATATATATATATATATATATATATATGTCGTACCTAGTAGCCAGAACTCACTTTTTGGCCTACTATGCAAGGCCCGATTTGCCTAATAAGCCAAGTTTTCCTGAATTAATATATTTTTTCTAATTTTTTTCTTATGAAATGATAAAGCTACCCATTTCATTATGTATGAGGTCAATTTTTTTTTATTGGAGTTAAAATTAACGTAGATATATGACCGAACTTAACCAACCCTACCTAACCTAACCTAACCTATCTTTATAGGTTAGGTTTGGTTAGGTAGCCGAAAAAGTTAGGTTAGGTTAGGTTAGGTAGGTTAGGTAGTCGAAAAACAATTAATTCATGAAAACATGGCTTATTAGGCAAATCGGGCCTTGCATAGTAGGCCAAAAAGTGAGTTCTGGCTACTAGGTACGACATATATATATATATATATATATATATATATATATATATATATATATATATATATATATATATATATATATTTATATATATATGTATATATATATATATATATATATATATATATATATATATATAAATATATATATATATATATATATATATATATATATATATATATATATATATATATATATATATATATATATATATATGTCGTACCTAGTAGCCAGAACGCACTTCTCAGTCCGGTCGTGATGGTCAAGGCATAGACGAGTTGAGTTGTGCCTCAAGCATAGACACAGTGTTCTCCCATATTAACAGGGACTTGATGAAAAACTTAAAAATGACCCCTCACTTGCTCTAGTGCTCTTGGGAGATGGTGGCCTTTGGTGTGTATAAATACTCCGAAATTACCATCTCTTTTAAGGGTCTGAGCGGTGGTGCAGTGGGTAAAAGGCGTACCTGTTATGCCAGTTGCTGAAAGGCTTCTGTGCTGGCTAGGGTTCGAGTCTCCTGGTGGGAAAGTGTTCTAAAGTTGTATAACTTCACTCTCGTGTTTAGGAGAGTTGTGCCTCAAGCATAGACACAGTGTTCTCCCATATTAACAGGGACTTGATGAAAAACGTAAAAATGACCACTCACTTGCTCTAGTGCTCTTGGAAGTGGTCTTTGGTGTGTATAAATACTCCGAAATTACCATCTCTTTTAAGGGTCTGAGCGGTGGTGCACTGGGTTAAAGGCGTACCTGTTATGCCTGTTGCTGGAAGGCTTCTGTGCTGGCTATGGTTCGAGTCTCCTGGTGGGAAAGTGTTCTAAAGTTGTATAACTTCACTCTCGTGTTTAGGAGAGTTGTGCCTCATATATATATATATATATATATATATATATATATATATATATATATATATATATATATATATATGTATACATACATATATTAGTATATTTTGGTAGCAGTCTTTCCTGTAAACATATATTATTAAATATGACCGAAAAGGTAAGATTAATAATTCTAACACTAATTTTCTCGATCTTTCTTATGTTTCTTTTCACTGTTGTTGGTAAATGAAAAATCAATTCTCCAAAATTCATTTTTATTTCTAGTCTGACGCGACACTTGAGCGCGTTTTGTAAAACTTATTACATTTCAAAGACTTTAGTTTACACACACAACTTATAACTGAATAGAGCTTTAACATCTTCGATTTTTTATACCTGCATTTGGGTGAGGTGATATGCTACAACAGTTTTGGATGAGGTGAAAACAAACTTTCAACACAAACCAGAACACGAAACAATGGGCATTCAAGGTAAGAATGGAAGTAATTGCAGAGGGCCTATTGGCCGATATTTCTTGATGCTTCTATACTGGAGCGGAGTCTTGAAGTGGGTAGAATATAGTTGTGCATTAATTGGCTGTTGATTACTGGTGTTGACTTCTTGATGTGTAGTGCCTCGCAGTTGTCAAGCCGCCTGCTATCACTGTATCTATCGATGATTTCTGTGTTGTTTGCTAAGATTTCTCTGGTGATGGTCTGGTTGTGGGAAGAGATTATATGTTCCTTAATGGAGCCCTGTTGCTTATGCATCGTTAATCGCCTGGAAAGAGATGTTGTTGTCTTGCCTATATACTGAGTTCTTTGAGGTTTACAGTCCCCAAGTGGGCATTTGAAGGCATAGACGACGTTGATCTCTTCTAAAACGTTCAGCTTTGTGTCTGGAGAGTTTTTCATGAGTAGGCTGGCCGTTTTTTTGGTTTTATAGTAAATCGTCAGTTGTATTTTCTGATTTTTGTCTGTAGGGATAACGTTTCTATTAACAATATCTTTCAGGACCCTTTCCTCCGTTTTATGAGCTGCGGAAAAGAAGTTCCTGTAAAATAGTCTAATAAGGGGTATAGGTGTTGTGTTAGTTGTCTCTTCAGAGGTTGCATGGCGTTTCACCTTCCTTCTTATGATGTCTTCAACGAAACCATTGGAGAAGCCGTTGTTGACTAGGACCTGCCTTACCCTACAGTTCTTCATCGACTTGCTTCCATCCTGAGCTGTGGCTGAGAGCACGGTCGACATAAGCGTTACCAACACTCCTCTTGTACCTGTCTGGGCAGTCACTGTTGGCATTTAGGCACATTCCTATGTTTGCTTCCTTAGTGTAGACTGCAGTGTGGAAAACCCCGCTCCTTTCCATGACTGTTACATCTAAAAAGGGCAGCTTCTCATCCTTCTCCATATCGTAAGTGAAACGCAACACAGAACTCTGCTCAAATGCCTCCTTCAGCTCCTGCAGATGTCTGACATCAGGTACCTGTGTAAAAATGTAGTCAACATACCTGCAGTATATGGCCGATTTCAAGTTCATGTCGACTAAGACCTTTTGTTCGATGGTACCCATGTAGAAGTTCGCAAATAGGACACCTAGGGGAGAATCCATGGCGACCCCATCTACTTGCTTTAACATGTGCCCATCCGGGCTCAAGAAGGGTGCCTCTTTAGTACAAGCTTGGAGTAGTTTTCTTAGAATGTTTTCTGGTATGTCAAGAGGAGTAAAGGCCAGATCACGATACACTCTGTCCACTATCATCCCGATTGTTTCATCCACAGGTACGTTGGTAAACAGTAATTCTACGTCCAACGAGGCTCTTATCCCTGTGGCCCGTATTCCACGCAGTAAGTCAACAAATTCCTTTGGAGACTTCAGGCTGAAGGCGCAAGGGACATAAGGAGTCAGCAAGCCGTTGATTCGCTTCGCCAGTCTGTACGTGGGTGTGGGTATCTGGCTGATGATTGGCCGAAGTGGGTTTCCAGGCTTATGTGTCTTGACATTTCCATACGCGTATCCAGGTTTATATTCCCCAATAATATTTGGCAGGTGGAGTCCGGATTTTTTGGCGTTCACAGTTTCGATCAATTTTTTGACCTTTGCTTTCAATTCGGCTGTAGTGTCCTTCGTTACCCTTTGGAATTTAGTTTGGTCAGAGAGAATGAGGTTCATTTTCGCCAGATATTCGTCTTTCTTAAGAATGACGTATATTGGCGACTTGTCACCTCTCCTGACCTACTTGTTCTCACGAAGGATCTTAGCTGCCGCTTTGAGCTCGGGGGACAGTATGGTGCTTCTGTAATTGCCTCGATTCTTTCCTCCTTCCGCAATAAGTTCTGCTTGTAAGGTGTCTTTGGTGGTGACCTTCTTTTGAGGACCACTCCTAAAGGAGTGGTCCACTCCTCCACTTAGGAGTCACTCTCCTAAATCTGGGTATAAACTGTCACGTTATGTCCTGACCAAGTGAGATGGACCGGAAAGTGGAGTTGGAGATCCTGTTGGACAACATATTCGACCTCGAGACACAAAAGTGAAAAGAAACATAAGAAATATTGAGAAAATTCGTGTTAGAATTATTATTCTTACTTTTTCGGTCATATTTAATAATATATGTCTACAGGAACGACTGCTACCAAAATATTATATATATATATATATATATATATATATATATATATATATATATATATATATATATATATATATATAGGGGCTAGCGGGGAGGGAGGACGTGTGGAGGAGGCTCTGTTGTTTACTGAGCCATTACCTAGGGACATCCTGACGTCACCGTGCCTAGCCTTCACAGAGTGCTGTGTGAATGTCCTGGGAAGGTGCAGGAGTGGCGGAAGGTGCCTAGAGTGGACCATCTCAACAAAAACGGATAAAAACAGGTGGGTGTGCAGGGTATGGAGTACAACGGCAGTGAGGGCCACGCTGGCGCCCTCTAGGCCTCCCACGGCTAAGGTGTGGGGGAGGAGGGGGTGTTGTTGTTTGGTCGGGCGAGGGGGGGTCACCCATGTGCCACCCAGTGTTTATAGAAATACGTTTGGGAAAGAAAAATGAAAATAAAAATCAGCAATCATGGTCAGAGCTAATAGAGCTCACAGTGTGTCGGATTACAAGTGAATTATTCATTCACCATTGTGCAGTGATATACAAGAAAATTATAC
This sequence comes from Procambarus clarkii, assembly GCF_040958095.1. Lineage (NCBI taxonomy): Eukaryota > Metazoa > Arthropoda > Malacostraca > Decapoda > Cambaridae > Procambarus > Procambarus clarkii. Next base: position 1,950,383 of record NC_091236.1, on the reverse strand, counting down.
CAGTGTTTAAGTGTCACCCAGACCCCCCCCCTCAAGCTGAGCGAGGCCCGGTCAACCCCCAAATCCTCCCCGCCCGCCGGCCTGACCGCACCTCAGTACCTCCTGCCATCCCACCACCCAGCCCACCCTGCGCCTGGGTGTCTCCCACCCACCTATTCACCGCCCACACAGTGCTTGTGGCAGGGATGTGCTACCCTCCATGCACCCAGATATGGCACAGGTCACAGCAGGCATTCAGGTTCCTCCCAAAAGGGAGGGAGACACAAGTACTCATACGAGTGGTGAGTGTGAGGGACAACTAGCCACCCCTCCTGCCACCACCCGTGTCCACCCCTGCCGCCACCACCCCTGTCATCCCTTCCACGCCGGCCGCCCGGGGGATGGAGGGGACTCCACCAACTAACCAGGAACCCCTCAGCCAAGAACAGGGTCCTGGGAATAGTGTACCCAGACGTGCAACCAGAGGACCCAGACTCAGAGGAACGTGTCGGGTGTGTGACGAATCACACAGCCTTAGAAACGATGGAACCCTACGTCAACACAACAACTGTGAGGGTTCGTTGACGGTACCTGTAGAGAGGGAAGGCCCACAGGTCCCCCCGGCACCCCCACACATCCCAGCAAACTTCATGTCATCAGATGACCTCCTGGGGGCCATCAAAGCATCCACCACCAGAACTCTTCCCCACATTCCTAAAGCAGCGCGCCCATTTGCAGCAGGGAAATATACAGACCTTTTAAGGAAAGTAAATGAACGGTCTGAAAATCTTAATGCTGCAGCCACCATCAAAGCATGGCATAATTTGCTCCTGTTTGGCAATATTTGCTTAGGCGTACCTGCAAGAGGAGGCAAGTCGCTAGCCTCATCAGTCACTAGGGCAATAAATAATTTCCCCAGAGCTGACAACTTGATCCCCATCCCTCCTCAACGCAAAAACCGTCGTGGCAGACCCAAGAGTTCCAATGACAATTTTAAACTTGGAACACAAGTGACCAAAAAAATTGAAGAGGGCAACACAGTAGGGGCAATTAGGTTACTTACCAGCGAAGACACAATCGCCCCTAGAAATACTGCTACCGCCAACTCGCTGAGAGAGAAGCACCCTCCTAGAGTACCATGGGAACCCACTGCTCAGGACACAAATGTCCCAGACATGGGACCTCTATTCCTCCAAGCGTCAGAGGTATACAAAGCCATCATGTCATTTCCGCCAGGCTCGGCAGGGGGATATACTGGAGTAAGACCTCAGCACCTCAAGGAGATGGTAAATCCAGTTCTCGGAGAAGTTGCCGAGACACTATTGTCAGAGGTCACGAAGTTTGTCAACGACTGCCTCTCTGGGTTGATCCCAGATACAATAAAACCCTTTTTCTTTGGAGCATCCCTTTGTGCCCTCAAGAAGAAAGATGGTGGAGTCAGACCCATTGCCGTGGGTAACACACTTCGGCGCCTTGTTGCTAGGGCAGCTGTCAGAAAAATTAGCATAGACGCTGCGACGATGCTTCGACCCCATCAACTAGGGTTTGGTGTTCCCCCATGGCTGTGAAGCAGCAGCTCATGCAACACAAGCCTATATCAAGCACCTCCCAGAAAATAAGGCATTAATTAAATTAGACTTTAAAAATGCCTTCAACCAGGTAAAAAGGGATGTGGTACTGGAAGCAGTTCGAACAAGCTTTCCTTCTCTACTCCCCTTCGTCTCAGCAGGGTACAGTAGGGAATCGACGCTGCTGTTTGGGGAACATGAAGTAGTTTCTGCAGAAGGTGTCCAGCAGGGAGACCCACTTGCCCCTTTTCTTTTTTGCATGGCTGTTAAAGAGGTCACAAGCAGGTTGACCAGCGAACTGAACATCTGGTTCCTGGACGATGGCACCCTGGCAGGGACACAGGAGTCCCTGCTAGAAGATCTACAGCTGGTGAAATCTAAGGGAGAGGAGTTAGGACTCACCCTAAACCCATTAAAGTGTGAAATCATCTCATCTAGCCAACCAACCAAAGATGCAGTGCGAACCATATTGCCAGGAGCCCAAGTGATCGCTCCCACCGACAGTGTGCTGCTAGGGGCACCTCTGGGCTCGAGCGCCATTGAGGTAGTCCTCGAAGAAACGTCCTGCGAAGAAGTAGTCCTGCTGCCGTCCTCTCCAATTCTGCTGGGCATCTTTTCCTTTTCCTTCTGTTTCGTTTTTCTCCCCCCTCTACTCCTATCTGCTTGCCTTTCCTGCCGACCTTTTGCTCGTTCTGGTTCTTCCCTTGGACTTCTTCTACTTTGACGCCCGGGTGCTTGAGGAGGCATACTCTTGCACCCGTAGAACTGCAGTACCCGACGTCGAGAGCGAGGGGAACCTTTTATTGTCAATCCCCACTTCGTCACTGAACCCGATCTCGACGGACTGTCGGTTTCTTAAGGTGGCGTTTGTGGGGCGTATACTCACGACGCACCCCTAGGAGGCCCCGACAAGATCGGCGATAGCTTCTTGTTGGTTGTCCTGCCTCTAATTGTGGCTCCATGGTGGGTGTGGGGGCACATTCGTGAGTGAATTCTTCTTTTCGTCACGATGACAACCCCTGCTTCGGCTTCTTCTGGTTTACCTTCTCAGGCTCGTGGGGTGGGCGACCAAGCCCCCGAGTCGGTCCGTATTGGAAGACCGGGCTCTGTAGCCTCCGCTGCATTGGGCCCCGACCTTGCTCCTCCTTTGGCCTCTCTGACTCCTTCCTCTGGCTCCCCTCCCTCCTCTGTGGTTGGGTCGAGCCCCAAGCCCCCAGTGGTGACTACCTCGTCCCCTGGCGCGGCTCCTTCTCTGGTTGTAACTACTGCACCTTTTAACCCCTCTCTCTCTGGGGGTTCTCACCGCCGTCCTCGTCACGGCCGCCCTCGCTCGATTCCTTCCAGTTCTGCTACCTATCAAGCCTTGTTTGGTCCCGCTTCGTGGGCCAAATATTTTGATCTCCTCCCTCTTGATTCTGCGCCTCCTGACGATTTCTCCCTCCATCGACATCTCATTGATTCCGTGGATGCCTCCATTACTTTCAACCCCACTCGTCTCGGTACACGTGTCGTTGCTGCTCCTTCTCAGGATGCTGCTTCCCGCTTGGCTGCCTTATCCTGCCTTGGCGAGACCCCCGTTCGGGTCTCGAAGAACGCTCAGTTGAATGCCAGTGTTGGCACTATTTTGCTCCCGCCCCATGTTGCGACCGGTGTTCGGGACCTGCGCGACTGCCACGACGATATTCGACATATCCTCGCTGCCCAGGGCCATTCTATTCTCCAGGTGGACACGTTTACTCGTCCCCCTCGTGGTAGTCGCCGTCAACCCCTCCGGGTTGTGAAGATTACCTTTGATGGTAGGACCCTTCCACCCCCCCTGTCATTCTTGCTGGTGCCAGGTGCTCTGTCCAGGAGTACATTCCTTCTCCTCGGCTCTGCAACAAGTGCTGGAGGTTTGGGCATAGTGCCCTCCGCTGCTCCGGGACTGTCTCTCTCTGTCCTTTGTGTGGTGGCGAAGGTCACTCTAAGTCGGAGTGCGCTTCTCCCCAGGCTCGTTGCCTCAACTGCGGTGAGGCCCATCCTACCTTCTCCCGTGCGTGTGTCCATTACAAGCTTGAAGCAGCCGTCCTCAACTTGAAGCACCGGGAGCGTTTATCTTTTCCTGAGGCGAGGCGCCAGGTTCGCCGGCTCCCGCCTTATGCTAATGTCTCTTATGCTCGCGTGTTGCGCTCTTCCTCTCCTCGTCCTTCCCGCCTTCCTCAGACTCACAACCGTTTCCGGGCCTTGGACCCTGATGCGCCCACTGCCCCCTCCTCTGTCCCTTTGGGTTCTCTCCCGAAGGATCCTCCTCCTGGTCCTCTGTCTGGGGTTCCCCTTCCTTCTACCCGGTCTGTCGTGTCTTCTGTGTCCTCTTCCTCGTCCCCCTCCGATCCTCCTTCCCATCCTCTTCCTCCATCTATCGTCTCTCCCCACCGCCTGTCGGTGCGGGCGGATGTCCATCGCTCTCCTAACGGCCGTCGTGTGTGCTCTCGTTCGGCTTCTCCTGTTGAGACACTGGAATCCGTTGCCCGGTACGTAGTTGCTGGGACACCGGTCTCTTTAAGTCAGAAGCGTAAGCCTGGCTCCTCTCCTTCCTCTTCCCCGGCGGGTAAGAAGGCTTCGCTTTCTTCCTCAGCTCCTCCTTCTGGCTCTGTTGCTCCTTCCCCTCCCGTTTCAGTGCTTGCGCCCCCTGTTCCTGCTATGGAGGTTTCTTTGGCCCCTGCTTCCCTTTCGGTTGCTGCTCTTGCTGGGGTGCGCTCCCCTCTTTCTACTCCCCCTCTTCCTGCTGCTGTCCTTGACTGCTCCTCTCCGTTGTCTCCTCCTCTTCCTCCTCCTCCTCCTCCTCCTCCGGACCCTGCCCGCCCGCCTCTGATCTGTTCTCCCGTTTCCTTCCCTCCGTCTTTACTCAGTTTACCCATGCCCCCTAACCCTGACTTTGCTGACCCTGATCCCGACCCTGATATTCTTTAACGTGCTCTGTTGCTCTTTCGCCTTTGTTTCTTCCTTGTTCTCTGTTTTTGTCCTTTCTCTTCTCGTCGTTGTCCATTCTTCAATGGAACGTTCGAGGTTATTACGCCAATTTCCTCGAACTCCAACTTCTGATTTCGCGGTTTTCGCCCCTTTGTGTCTGTCTCCAGGAGCCAATGCTTGGTGCTCGTCCTGGTCGTTTTCGTGGCTATTCCTTTCTCTCCCCCCCCCCCAGCCATTGCTGGGGCTTCTAATTCTTCTGCTCTCTTGATTCGGGCTGATGTTCCCTTTGTTCCTTTACTTTTTCCTTCGCCTCTCCATTGTTCTGCTGCTCGTTTCTTTGTGGGGAAATGGTACACAGTTTGTTCCGTTTATCTCCCCCCGAGTGTCCCGCTCTCTCTTCCTGATTTGAAACACCTCCTAGACTCCTTGCCGGAGCCTGTGCTCCTGCTGGGTGACTTCAATTGTCGTCATTCTCTTTGGGGTGACGTTCTGACGAATACCCGGGGTCGCCTCCTTGAGCCGTTTCTCCTCTCTTCTTCCCTGTCTCTTCTGAATTCTGGTGAGCCCACTCATTTGGACTCTCGGACTCGCACCCTTTCTTGTCTTGATCTTTCTCTCTGCTCTTCTTCTCTTTACTTAGATTTCACGTGGCAGGTTCTTGATGACCTCCATGGAAGTGATCATTTCCCCATCCTTGTTTCCTTTTTCTCTTTTCGCCCTTCCCTCTCTTTCCCTAGGTGGCAGTTTGCTAAGGCGGACTGGACCCTATTTTCCCTCAGTGCTACTCTCTCTGACCTCTCCCTTCTGCCCCTCTCTCGCGCTCTCCTCCTTTTTCATGACACTGTCTTCAACGCTGCCCTCCGCTCTATTCCTCGCTCTTCCTCTCGGGGTCCACGGAAGTGCGTTCCCTGGTGGAATGCGGACTGTGCTCGGGCTGTCCGCTGTAAGCGTGCAGCCTGGAAGAGGCACCGCTGTAGGCAGACGACCGATTCTTTTCTTTTCTTTCGGAAAGCGAGTGCGGTGGCCCGTAGGGCCATCCGTACGGCTAAACGTGAATGTTGGGCATCTTATGTCTCAACAATTACGTCCGAAACCCCTCTGGCCCAGATCTGGAAGCGTATCCGCAAGATAGCGGGTAAGTTCGTTCCCGATGTTTCACCGGTCCTTCACCTCCATGATACTCTTGTGGCGGACCCATTGCAGGTCGCTTCCGAACTGGGTTCCCACTTTTCTTCTGTTCGTTTTGGTCTTCATCTTCCCCAATCTTTCCTTCTTCGTAAACCTGTCCTTGAGTCTCATCCTTTAGATTTCTGCACTCATCTTCAGCTTCCCTATAATGATCCCTTCTCTCTCTCTGAACTTCGTTCTGCCCTGGCCCTCTGCAGTTCTACGGCGGCGGGCTCCGATGGTATTCATTATGAGATGCTTCGCCATCTCCCTCCGAGCACGTCTCAGTATTTACTGAGTCTGTATAATCGGATCTGGGAGTCGTCGTCAGTCCCTGAGGACTGGCTCGATGCCGTTGTCCTCCCTGTTCGCAAACCGGGGTCTCTGGGTACTTCCCCTAAGGACTTTCGCCCTATTGCTCTCACAAGTTGTGTCTGCAAACTCTTTGAACGTATGGTTAACGTTTGTCTGATGTGGTTCCTGGAACACCATCACCTCCTCTCCCCTTCTCAATTTGGTTTCCGCAAGTGCTGCAGCACGACAGATGTCCTGGTGAACTTGGAGGTCTATATTCGTACTGCTTTTGCTGCGAAGACCTCCGTTGTTGCCGTCCTTTTTGACCTAGAAAAGGCTTACGACACCACTTGGCGTTATCATATCCTATCTCAACTTCATTCTTTTGGCCTTCGTGGTCATCTCCCTCTCTTTCTCCGCAGCTTCCTCTCTCGTCGTTCCTTTCGGGTGCGCCTTGGTACCGCTCTCTCTCCCTCTTTTCAGCAATACGAAGGTGTGCCCCAGGGTAGTGTTCTGAGCACTACTCTTTTTCTGGTTGCCCTCAATGGTCTTCTTTCCTCTCTTCCTTCTGGTGTCTTCTCCGCTCTCTATGTCGATGATCTTACCCTTTGTTGTCAGGGTGATGATTCGCCTTTCCTTCAACGCCGGCTTCAACTTGCCATTGATGCCGTGTCGTCTTGGGCCACAGGTCATGGCTTCAAGTTCTCTACTTCTAAGACTTGTGCCATGACTTTTACGCGGAAACGGGTTGTTCTTCGTCCCTCTTTGTCACTTTATGGTCATCCCCTTGAATACAAAGATTCCGCGAAGCTTTTGGGGTTATTCCTTGACACTCGTTTGTCTTGGTCTCCCCATATCTCTTACCTCCGTGTTGAGTGCTCTAAGGCCCTTACCCTCCTTCGGGTCCTGTCCCATACTTCTTAGGGGGCAGATAGGCGCACTCTCCTTGCTTTACATTCCTCTCTCGTCCTGTCTAAGCTCGATTATGGTTGCCCTGCTTACTCGTCTGCTTCTCCTTCTACTCTTCGCCGTCTTGATGCTTTGCACCATACTTGGTTGCGTCTCAGTTCTGGTGCCTTTCGTTCGACTCCCATCCTTAGCTTGTATGTTGACACTGGCTTCCTGTCTCTCCAGGACCGCCGTGATCGCTACTGTCTTCGCTATCTTGCGCGGTCCTTGCAACATCCTTCCTCTCGCCTCTGTCGTGCTTTAACTTTTACCCCTCCTGCGGTTCCTGTTCCTCTTCACCACCTCCCTCTTTCTGTCCGGTTATCTCGCCTGCAGGATTCTCTTTCCGTTCGTATTTCTGATGTTTCTCCTCGTGTTGTTCCTTCTTTGCCCCCGTGGAGGGTCCCTCTTCCGCGGTTTTGTACATCCTTGACCCGTATCACTAAAGCTTTTACCCCTCCTACGGTTCTAAAACGCCTTTTCCTCGAGCACTTTTCTTCTCACTCCCGCTCCGTTTCTGTCTTCACCGATGGGTCTAAGTCAGCGGACGGTGTTGGCTACTCTGTTGTTTTTCCTGATCGCACTTATATGTGTCGCTTGCCTCCGGAGACTAGCATCTTTACAGCGGAACTTTATGCTATTCTCTATGCTCTTCGTCTCCTGCTTTCTCGTTGTCAGTCTTCCTTTGTGGTTGTTGTTGACTCTCGTAGTGCCCTCATGGCTCTCGGGTCCTTTAATCCGGTTCATCCAGTAGTTGTCGAGATCCAGCATTGGCTGTTTCTCGTTCACAGTAAATTTAAGTCGGTTGAGTTTTGTTGGGTTCCCAGCCATATTGGTGTGTCTTTAAATGAGCGTGCGGATGCTGCTGCCAAGGAAGCTGTCCGCTCTTGTCCCATCTCTCGCAAAGGCATTCCGTATTCCGACTTTTACCCGGTTATCCATTCCTCAGTCCTTACCCGTTGGCAGGCTTCTTGGTTGTCTGTTACTGGTAACAAGCTACGTACTCTTAAATGTTGTGTTTCCTCGTGGCCGTCCTCCTTCCACCGTAACCGGCGGTAGGAAACAGCTCTGGCGAGGTTGCGTATTGGCCATACTCGCTTAACCCATGGTCACTTGATGGAGCGCCGCCCTGCTCCTTATTGTCCTAGTTGCATTGTCCCTCTTACGGTCGTGCATGTCCTTCTTGAATGTCCTGACTTCCAGGACGAGCGTGTGTCTTGCTTTCCGACCGCCCCTCGCGGTCACCTGTCCCTCGATAGCATTCTTGGTGACTCGGATACTTTTGATATCGTTCGCCTTATGCGTTTTTGTTCTCGTATTGGCATCCTTGGTGATATTTAGCGCCCTCTGATTATTTTGCGTACTTGATGGTGCTACATAGCCTTCCCGGTTTGGTGCCTTCTTTTGATAATTACTTACTTACTTACTTACCAGTTTATAACGGAGTTGTAGGAGTAAAGTAGGGCGAATGACAAGAGTTGGAGCTAGGTAATTGCTTTGATAAATTTTACCAAGTCCTAAATAAAGTAAGTTTAAATTTAAGGAGGAATTGACCTATAGTATAGATTCTATTGTAGTTAACAAAGGCGGAAGACGAACGCTAGAACTCAGTAACTATTTTCTTTACTTACTACGTTAGAAATAACCACGTATTAATTATCGAGGAAGTTGAAAAGTTAATAGCATAGTTACAGGAGTAAACTATAGTAGGGGACGGAAGCTAGAACTCGATAACTATTTTCTTTTCTTACACACACACACACACACACACACACACACACACACACACACACACACACACACACACACACACACACACCCACCCACCCACCCACCCCTACCTACCTACCTACCTCCCGGAGGGTATCGATTCATTCCTCTCAATGTTTGCTGATGATGTCAAAATTATGAGAAGGATTAAAACAGAAGAGGACTGTTTGAGGCTTCAAGAAGACCTAGACAAGCTGAAGGAATGGTCGAACAAATGGTTGTTTGAGTTTAACCCAACCAAATGTAATGTAATGAAGATAGGTGTAGGGAGCAGGAGGCCAGATACAAGGTATCATCTGGGAGAGGAAATTCTTCAGGAGTCAGAGAAAGAAAAAGACTTGGGGGTTGATATCACGCCAGACCTGTCTCCTGCAGCACATATCAAGAGGATAACATCAGCGGCATATGCCAGGCTGGCCAACATACGAACGGCATTCAGAAACTTGTGTAAAGAATCATTCATAACTTTGTATACCACGTATGTCAGGCCAATCCTGGAGTATGCAGCCCCAACATGGAGATATGTTATCCTTGACATATCTAGTCAAGGATAAGACTAAACTGGAAAAGGTTCAAAGGTTTGCCACCAGACTAGTACCTGAGCTGAGAGGTATGAGCTACGAGGAGAGACTACGGAAACTAAACCTCACTTCGCTGGAAGACAGAAGAGTTAGGGGGGACATGGTCACCACATTCAAGATTCTGAAGGGAATTGATAGGGTAGATAAAGACAGGCTATTTAACACAAGGGGCACACGCACAAGGGGACACAGGTGGAAACTGAGTGCCCAAATGAGCCACAGATATATTAGAAAGAACTTTTTTATTGTCAGGGTGGTTGACAAATGGAATGCATTAGGAAGTGATGTGTTGGAGGCTAACTCTATACACAGTTTCAAGTGTAGATATGATAGAGCATAATAGGCTCGGGAATCTGTACACTTGTTGTTTGACAGTTGAGAGGCGGGACCAAAGAGCCAGAGCTCAGTAGGGAAATATGTGACTAGACCCGCGCGCACCACCTGCCAGGTGGCACTCACGTGAGTGGCACCTGGCAGGTGGCGCGCAGGTGTCTAGTTACAAAGGGTTTGGGGGGAATTTCCCGGAAGTTTGGCGCGTGTCGGAGGTAATTGGAGCGCGCGGTTCTAGTCCTCGGGGTTTTGGGGAGCTTTTTCTGTGTGTTCTGGTCAGGAAAGCGGGAAGCCGAGTTGTTTGGGATGTAGGAGAGTATGTGATAGAGTAAGAGAGTAGAAGGATAAGAGGAAGGAGTAAATGAATATGTATGTGTGTTTTGCGTAGACTTAATCCTGTGTGCGGATAATAATTTTGATGATCGTGAGTAAGTAGAGATTGAGTGTAGATGCAAAACATTGTCTGTTATGTTGTTTGGGGTGGGGGAGGGATAGGGGAGGGATGGATGGAGGGAAGGGTGAGTGGAGCTTCCCCTCGTCGTCGTGAGACTGCTCCGGGTCATTTTGCAGTTAGACAAACCATTAACTCCCCCTACAGGAAGCCCTAAGTGTGAGAGGATGAGAGAGGAGGGATGTGTCCAGCAGGAGGGATGTGTACCATTACCCTTAAGCGTTTTTCAATGTCCGCGGAGGGGTGTGCGTACGGGTCACGGGTTAGAGGTTGACTGAAAGACTTTTTCCAAGTACTCGGGTTATATCTCCCCATCCCGGAGGGTAGGCAATGTCGGTCATTTCTTCCTCAGACAGGGCGGAAGTGGTTGGGCATCCATTACACAGTGCGTTTCGTACTGAAGTGCATTTCCAAGTACTATGGTTGTATCTCCCCCTCCCGGAGGGTAGGCAATGACTGCCATTACTTCCTCGGACATTGCGGAAGTGGTTGGGCAACCGTTACCCAGTGCGTTTCGTTAAGGGGAGATGTAGCTACAGTCAGCAACTCTGTCTCTCTGTCTCTCTGTCTCTCTGTCTCTCTGTCTCTCTGTCTCTCTCTGTCTCTCTCTGTCTCTCTCTCTCTCTGTCTCTCTGTCTCTCTCTCTCTCTCTCGCTCTCTCTCTCTCCCGATCATTTAATAGTTGGGGAAAGTAACATCACTTTCCTTTCTCCTGCTGCCACTGTTCACGTATCTTTCTCCTTTTCACTTAGACTGACAGTGCATCAGAGGATGACCACTAATGTCAATTTTCGAGCCCCCCATCACTCTCACCCTTATAACCTTGTAAGGTAACACGACCAATATGCTAACTTCGTTCTTTGCCCAATATCATTAATGTAACGTGGACAATATACCAACTTCGTTCTTTGCCAAAATAACATTTTAGGAGTAATGAGCAGCATTCTGTCGATGTCTGAATAATGAAATGTAAAACCATGTTTAGCCATTTCATCCAAACACAATAAAATATTTTTGTTCCACACATACAAATTCCAAGCAAAGTAAGCATATATACGATAATATGGAAAACACAATCTTGCAAGCAAAGTATGCATATATACGATAATATGGAAAAACACAATCTTGTTACTATTAATAAATTGACATGTTCATTATCCCGAGTTCAACACTCTCTCTCGCTCTCTCTCTCATAACACCTACATTATCCAATGTAAACAGTCCGGATGAGCTGGGTTAAGTCTGTTTTTCAGTTCTTATAACATTTGAAAATGTAAGCGTGGTTACTCATTCCGTCTCGGCGCATCTCGTTAGGGACTGACCTTGAGTCTTTCCATAGCGCGAGTTTTCACTCATCATCAACCATTAGCAATCGTTCGATCCAACAGAAAAAAAAACAGAGACTAGTGTTAGCATAATAGGTGAAAAAATAGTCGATCTTTCTCTTATTACGTTTTATTCAATAACTGGTAGACACTTACATATTTATCTTGATAAAAAACAAAACATATTAACTAACAGACAGACAGAGACATATCACTCAGCTTAATGCAGTTACATGACTACTAGTTATCAGCGGAGTTTCAAAAACTACTAGTTATCAGCGGAGTTTCAAAAAGTTTTTTTTTTTGTTTTTCAACTATTATGAGTTGTTTTCCATGTTTCTTTAACACCATGGCTAAGTGAGCCTGAGCTGTGTAGTAGTTGACTTCCCATTCAAGCTTTTCATCTGGATTCAAGTCATCACTGTCAATCATTCCCAACCCATAAGGAATTTTAACAGGCTTGATTGAATTATGTCGCTTAGTCATGCTTAAAATTTGATTAATGCATAGTTTAAAGCTCCATCGTCTCTTGATCTTAGTATCGTTGCGGAGTCCCTCCATTATACAATCTATATCCTCCCCACACTGCTCTAATAGAATTTTTTGGTTAACAGCGTTATTTTCTATTGGTGGTCCTGCGCTATATCGGGTCACAATAGCTATAACATGTGGTAGACTTTCTGGTGAGGGGGAAGGAGAAAAGACAGCTCCTCCTACTTTAACGCGATCAGCCACCACCACATAGTTACTTAATGGTTGGATCGCTCGCTGTAGTCGTGTATAAGGATACCTTTCCCAGATCTCTCAAGACATTTCTCCTGAATGGGTGTGAATTGAAGGAATATCATACACTATACAGTCACCAGGATGGAACTCATCTGTTGCCAGATAATCACCTTCTACTTTGCAGTCTTTAAGACTGGTTAGCTTATGAAGCATATACCTTGAACACATCTTGACAGTTATTAAACGCGAGTTTGCAGATGTAAGAATTATATACAGTATAGAGTTACCATTTACTCTTTTTCATTCCTCTATCACATCTATAAACGCACTCAACTGTTTGTTAAAGCGGGAAGATAAACACAGAGTATAATATTATTTTTATTATTATTAATTGCAAGCATGGAAAAATGGTAACAATAGTAAATAAATAAAGTCAATAGTTTATATATATATTTCTAGTCAACTGTTAAATCAATCAGTTCTATATCTCCTGTGAGATCTATTATAGGCACGGCTTTGCAATGGGGTTTTGTAGTTTCACCTCCAGCTTCATCCACATCTGCGTTCAAGTTGTTGTTCTTCATCCGATGATAAGCAGAGGCAACTCCTTCACTTAACTTATGTGTAAGCACACCTTGTGTAGGCAATGCTGCAGGGATTGCATTGCTTGCAGAGTCAACCATCACAAATTTCAACCCGCGACGCTGGTAATACCGCTCCAACTTCATCATTATGGGTAGATATTTCACTCTCCATACTTCTTGATTGTAGCTCTTCCAGTACTGACCACAGCCCATCCCAAGTCCAAAAGGGAAAATTATGCGGTTAATTTTATATTCTTCTTCTCTTGTTAAGATGATTGCAAAGGCCTTACGCAGAGATTTTGTAAACCAATAGCGACGCATTTCTTCTGTATCCAACTGTAAGCCTCTGTAGTAGTGCGGGTCGACAGCATATAACGTCTCGATTTCCTTCATCGTCATGTTCAGGGGTTTAGATGATTTCCCTCCGGCGTGATGTGTTATTAATCCGATGAGATGAGGTAGATGCGGGTCATCACCAATTCGATTGTTGAATTGAGGGGGTTCACCATAGACAATCTCTCCAGGCAGGGCTCGGTCTCTTCTCTCTGCACGATTTTTGTAGGGTAGTTTGCTCCGATGAATGCGAGCATAGGGATAACGAGTCCATAATTCTTCAACGACCCCACTCATCATCACACTACAGGCGTCCATATCATAGATGATGCAGTCGGAGTAAGAGTACTCCGAAAAAGATGAAAGGTTGCCAGCTACAGTCGTCAACATCTTATCTGATGAGTAGAGTAGAGGAAGTGAGTCGGAGAGGGGAGAGCAGCCGCCCCTTTATACGGTCGTGCGAAGGTTACTGGGTTTCCTGTTTTGTTTCGTTCCTGTTTCCCTGGGGCGGACTAAAATCACTTTGACGTTATAAGGATTTAAACTCCCCTGCATATTTTGAATAATGGGGAGGTGAGTACTTTCCCACTCTGCATCTTCACACCGACCTGACATACCTACACCCCAGGGAAGAATAACTTTCGTGATCTCCTCGGTATCTTCAATATACAATAAGAGTTCTTCTAATGATTTCGTCAAGTATAACAAGCGATTTTCTTTCGTATCAGCACGCAACCCTTTAACCATAGAGTAATCTTTTGATTTATCGGTAATGGCTTGAGCAATATCATTCCTCTCAATAGGCTTCCCTAATCCATACTGCGTCGCCAAGGCTACTATGCTTGGTCCTTGACTGTCTCTGCTGATGTGAATGGATCCAGGTGTTGGACGGTCTTCTCTGATGCATCTCTTTAGATTATACAATTGCGTTCTGGCGTAAACGGTGGCATGAGAATATTTATCAGCAATGTCCTGGGACAGGCCGTAGGGGGAGCATGATATACAATTTACAGTGTAGACAATGCAGCACACTCGATTGTTAAACTCCTCATCCGTCATGTATCCGTGATGAATTTCTACAGAGTTCATTTTGGCTATGGAGTTCATTTTTTTTCCCCCAACGCGATATAGATGAAACACAGGGGAGCGATGAGCGGGCAGTAATGAATTAGTGTGATCTACCCACCCCCATTTTATCCTCGTCGTGTGTGGCACGCGTGCGCGCATGCTCCCGGGATAGTTTCCAATTAATGATTAACCATACTCCTTAGTTTCATATTTTATATTATTTATTTATTATTTATTATTATTTAATAAACGTGGATTATAGTCCATTCTAGCAGTAAGATAGGTGTAATACTATATTCTCAACAATGAGGGTTTTATATCGACTTTGCACCAAGCTATGATTTTTTTCTAAGTTGTGGAGAGCTTAGTATATCGCTTCACATCTACTTCACTATAGAAATTAATCTAAGGCGGTGCTGTATATATATATAATATATATATATATATATATATATATATATATATATACATATATATATATATATATATATATATATATATATATATATATATATATATATATATTTATATGCGCACTACTCCTAACCAAACATAGACCTGATAATATTCTACAAAGCAAGAAGACTTCCAAACTCCTTATCAAACAGTTCCGAAGCGAAGGAGAACCCTCTACAGCAGTCAAGCGTTGTATACATGTACACTTACCCCCCACGAAGGATGCAACCTTCAATCTAAGTACATAGGTATGACACCAACCAAGCTGAGGAGGCGATTGTCACAACATCTATCCAGCGCCCCCAGGAATCGCATGAGACAAGCTCATGTCATCACTCTAACAAGAGAAATGTTGAACAAGATTATCTGCATAATAGACAAAAACCCCAGATGAAAGAAGATTGTGAATTCTTGAGGCAATTCGCATAAGAATAGATCAACTTACAATGATCACCCAAATCATGGAGGTATTTACTCTACACACCATGAGGTCAAGACCAGAACATAACGCCACCGTCACAGAAGACAATGTCCAACAATATATATATATATATATATATATATATATATATATATATATATATATATATATATATATATATATATATATATATATATATGTCGTACCTAGTAGCCAGAACGCACTTCTCTGCCTACTATGCAAGGCCCGATTTGCCTAATAAGCCAAGTTTTCATGAATTAGTTGTTTTTCGACTACCTAACCTACCTAACCTAACCTAACCTAACTTTTTCGGCTACCTAACTTAACCTAATCTATAAAGATAGGTTAGGTTAGGTTAGGTAGGGTTGGTTAGGTTCGGTCATATATCTACGTTAATTTTAACTCCAATAAAAAAAAATTGACCTTATACATAATGAAATGGGTAGCTTTATCATTTCATAAGAAAAAAATTAGAGAAAATATAATAATTCAGGAAAACTTGGCTTATTAGGCAAATCGGGCCTTTCATAGTAGGCTGAGAAGTGCGTTCTGGCTATTAGGTACGACATATATATATATATATATATATATATATATATATATATATATATATATATATATATATATATATATATATATATATATATCATATTTATCTCCAACAAAAACTACTCCCTCGAGCGGTGTTTAGAGCGAGTGCAAACTTTAATCCACTACTGGATAGAACAGATTAGATTTTTTTTTTTTTTTCAATCCGTGCGAAGCTACCTATTTCATCTTTCCCACTACCTCTGCTTAAACTAATTGGGTTTACCTTAAAGCTAATACATAGATTTCTCAATGAATATGTAGCGAAATGCGTCACCCCATTCTCGAGGATAAATAGCCCGGAAACGGTCAAACCTTTACCACAATTTCGAGTGTTCGACCCAGCATGGATGTCTTTCGCACCAAAACTTTCCGCAGCATGGAACGATTGCGATGTGAGCAGATGAGGTTAGACACCTTTGTGGGATGGCGTCTTGACTGGCTTTTGCCCCAGGATTTAGCCAGTGATGGATTCTACTTCACCAAATCCGTGGATTACTGCATATGCAGTTTCTGTTATGCCTTAATTGGAGGATGGGTGGAGGGGGAGGACACCCCCCGCAGTCGACATGTAACTGCAGCTCCGCACTGTCCTTTCATCACTGGTAAACGTACTGAAAATGTCAGCATTGCGCTAAGCAACATGGTCTACGCCTATGGATTGAATTTCACCTATTCCGTCCTGCAACTGGAAAGAGATGGAAATTCAGCCAACAGTTGTAAGTATCCATCACAATTATGTGTTATCTCATAGTCACTGTGAATAACGTTGCTTGTATAGCCATTGTGAATAGCTTGATAATAAGATTGTGTGTGTGTGTGTGTGTGTGTGTGTGTGTGTGTGTGTGTGTGTGTGTGTGTGTGTGTGTTTGAACACATAGTTATCTTTCATAGTGTGTTTATAGGAATGGTGAGCGTATATATATATATATATATATATATTTATTATTATTTTAATAATTGTAGGTGCTGTGGAATGGAGTGAGGAAAACTCGGGAATTCTACCATTCTCTATGCCCATATACCCAGAGATGGCGGGGTATAAGTCTCGTTTGGCATCATTCGGCATCATCTGGCCTGATATGTGTGGTCAGTCTCCGGCAGAATTATCTCGTGCTGGCTTTTTCTCTTGTGGTAAGTATTGGAAGATAATATTATTATTATTATTATTATTATTATTATTATTATTATTATTATTATTGTTGTTGTCTTAATGTAATCACACGAGCCAAGTCTGTTTGAGACGTGCTAGTATTTACTTTCTCATTTATTTATTTATAAAAAATGTTTATATATATATATATATTGTTATGATCTCAGCCTGCAGGAGAAACGAGTCTCCCTTCTTGAGAGTTATTCAGCAAGCCTGACCTAACTAGAAGGTCTAGCAAGTATTGAGGTGATAACGCATATGTAAAATAGTTGCTTGGATATGTATAACAGTTTGAGATTATGGGCAATGAAGGAGAAAACAGATAAATGACTGGCTAGGAGATGTGGACATTTTGCTGGAGGCGTGAGGCTCGCTTCCGGAGGACCTTGACCTCACTTGAGTGCCAGACATCGCAGGGGGAAGCCGCGCTCCGTTTGAGCTCCCGCCAGAAGGGAACCCCTAGGGATATATCTCGAAGAGAGGAGAAGTGTGCGGACGTACCAGCTGTGGAATCGAGCTGGGAACGTTGTGGTCTCAAGTCCTGGTCGACGAGCAGATATTAAATCGCCCAGAAGCATTATTGTGGGCCGTGGGAGCGCCCTGACCAGACGCCGTCAGAGGGAAAGCGCCCTCGACCAGCCGATCTGTGGTAAGCACGATATGCGCCAGTTCATAGTGATCGCTTGTAGTTTGGTCGTGTGCCCAGCGACAGTAGCAATGTTTATTTATAAGTTAGACATGTTTTAATAAGGCAGAAGGCCTGAAATAAGAGAGTGGAGAGGGAGGAACACGGAGCGACGTCCGCCCCCTCTGAGCGCTGGCGGAAGACTGAGGGAGCCTGGCTCTTGACGGAGGAAGACCCTCCCAGTGAGTGAGGTCCGCCGCCGGGCGAGGTGGAGTATGGACCCGCCCAAAACGGGGGAGTCCACTCTCACTGTATGTAGAGAACAGATAGAGGTCTGAGGCAAGCATATTGTGTGGTTATTTTTGTTTATGTGTTAAAGGGGAACATTTTATTGGAACGTCGATGGGTTGCAGGTTTGTCTTTGGGGAAGAAGTTGCTGAGAACTTCGAAGCCAGCAGATGAAGTAATTGATGAGACTCCAAAGGTAGTGGAGCAGAGGACCTCGAGCTGTGAGGAGAAGCAGCAGTGAAGAGGAGTGTCACGTGCTTCTGTAGAGGTGGTGTAGCAGCCAAGAGAGCTGTGGAAGAACCTAACAGAAGGGTGAAGCACCGTAGTTGCACAAGGAAACTTCATGATAGCAGCCTGGAGGAGCTGCAGAGGATCCTGGTAGTGAAGCCCGGAAGAACCTAAGGATATTAGGGTTGTGAACTTCCAGAGGTGGAAGGGGGAAGTTCTGGTGGATTACTTATAGGGAGTTGATAGTGTTTGGTTGTCAGTAGCGTGCAAGACGCAGTGAGAGGTGAGTGACTGTTGGCATCCTTATGTCAAGGAGTTTTTTATACTGAAGTATCAATGAACATTTATACTGGTATATGTTATTGCATTCAAATGCTGATTTTCTATATATATATGTTATCTTGTTGATGGTGCAACAGTGTGTAGGCTTGACCAACTTGAGGAGGTTAATAGTATCAGGTGGTGAACCAGGAGATAGGATACCACTCGATAAGCTGATAATAGAGTTCTGATGGTATTGGAGTGCAACCTGATTGTGATATTATAGAGTATAGGATTCATTATTATTATATGTGTGTATGTATCGTGTATGTGCTTTGTTCAGTAAATGTGTCACAATTTGCTGGTGTTTGCCCTTGTCCTAGTGAGGCTTCCCAGGAGGTAGTAAAGAAGGAGAGAGAGAGAGGAAGAACCACGAACCACTGCTGTGGACAGGGTAGGAGGTAATACTAGTAAGTCATAGGGGGATTGAGGAGATCATATCTCATAAGGAGAGAGTGGGGGGTCACAGCGGCTCGAGTGGGTGTGTGCACGTGACAACGAGGCTAAGTGTTGGAGCCGCATCCCCTGAACGTGTGACGTTGAGCCCCTCTCCAAGAGCCAGAAGCGCCAAGGGTGATCTCCTAGTATAAGCACTCTGCCGAGTTGTGGGTTGGGTTGTCCATAGAGAAGGATCAACGACGACAACACCAACCAACCCAAAGTCTATAATAATATATATATATATATATATATATATATATATATATATATATATATATATATATATATATATATATATATATATATTTCTTTTTTCTTAGGAGTTGGAGACCATATACGATGCTTTTATTGTGGTGGTGGTCTTGTTAACTTCATACCTTCGGACGACCCCTGGACTCTCCACGCCCGGTACTACCCAAGCTGTGTCTACTTAAACTTGAAGAAGGATCAAGCCTTCATTAAAAATGCAGTCCCTTTCTCACCTCCTCAACCGACAATAGCAGTTGATGAAACATTGATAAATGCGCTCCTGCACGGTCTTGATTATTACAATGAACTCGCTGCTACAGTAAGATTTCCATACATCGCCCTGCGAGGTGCACTAAGAGAATACCTCAAGATTAAAAAGGATATATTACCTCTCCTTAGCGAATCTAACTGTGTAGAGGTGATGATATGGTTTTTAGATGGAGTGGATGAAAGTGAGGACACAGGTGCAGTAACTGAATCTCCCTTAGAAGTATTATCGTCCCAAGGTGTTATTTTCCCCCGCCCAGTTCCCTCAATAGTGGAGGTAGATGAACGAGAGGAAGAGAATGCAATGCCTGGTGCAGCTAGGTTTTATTGCAAGGTGTGTTTCACTCAAGAAATAAACACGGTTCTCATTCCGTGTAGGCATATGGTCATATGTTTGGATTGTGTAACACGATGTGATAAATGTCCTGTATGTCGCGGAGATGTAGTACATCTACTTCTTCCTATTATCTCTTAATAAAAACAAATCTAAAGTTGATTCTTTTATATTATCCTTATGTATTATTATTATTATTATTATTATTATTATTATTATTAATGCTGTGGGAGGTGGAGGTGTGTGGTAAGGAGGCACCCTCGTGAACGGGGGTATATAGCTCACCCTTGACCTGTCAGGGTAAACACTCAGTCACCAACCCACCCACCAATCCAAGATGACCGCACGAGACTCTGGTGCCGCCACCTGTGTGGCCTCTCCTCACTCAGAGGGGGATGAGCGCTTAGGACAAGCCATCGCAATAATACGAGGTACGTTTCCCTTAAGTTGAGTCATATTGTGCTAAGATGCTTGTTGTTGTTGTTGTTGTTGTTTGCTAATGTTGATGTAACAAATAATATCAATAATGTGAAGAGTGAGTGTGTGTTTGTGTGTGTGTGTGTGTGTGTGTGTGTGTGTGTGTGTGTGTGTGTGTGTGTGTGTGTGTGTGTGTGTTATGCTAGTAATGTAAACTTTTTTTTTTAGATTATCTGGAGAAAGCTAGCAGCAGCGGTGTGAGCAGCAGCAGCAGCAGCAGCAGCAGCAACTGCGGTCCCACCAGATCCACCTCTGGAGGGAATATCTTTATATTCTTGGGAACCACCCACATACACACTAACACCGGGGAGGTGGTTGTGTCCTCCCCCCCCCTACTCCAGTCGACTACGGTGACAGCCGTAGCGACCAGGTCGCGACAGGTGTTCCCACACGCACCACTACCACACCCGCTACTGCTCCTGCTGATAGAGATTGTGGTGATAGAAGTACAAGTAACACCATCCCTCATTGTGTACAACCAGTCCTACTGCTGATCAGAGGGGTGGTAACGCTTTATATTTTATGAACACCGTTGAAGAGGTGCTGTCCCCCAGCCTTTTAACTGGGGGGTGTAGAGTAGGTAGTGACCCTACTACTAGTAGTACTACTAGGGATAATAGGACTGAAGAAGAAGTAGTAGTAAGAATGAGTGAGGATATTTCACAGGGTGTTGAGTATCCAGATCTCTTGACTATGAGTGGAGGTCTTGATGATGCGGTGTTTGCCGCTATTTCTCTCTCAGAGGACAACCCCGCTACTCAAACCGAAAATGATTTGAATGTAGAAGCCTTACTGGGTGAGCGTATAATGCTTACAGACAGTTAGCAACGCGGATTGCTGACTGACATTGATGTAAATCTTTTCCTCAACCCCCAACTTAGTTCACTCCAAGGTGTATCTACAAACGTTGACCCTGAACCCAGCTCTCACCCCTCCTCCTCCACATCCCCCAACTCTAAACTAAGTTCACACAAAGCCACATCTCGGGCTAGAGGTCGTGATGAGTGCAACACAATGTCTCAGACGGTGATAATAAGCAGTGATGACGAAAACTTTACCCCTCTGCGAAGGAAACGAGTTGGTGACGATCTTAATAGATCCCGCTATATTGACACCACCACTGATAGTGACAGCGACTGTGATAGCGAGGTTGAGCGTGAAATAATAGCACCTCCCCCACCCAAACGACAGATTAAACGAAACGGAGATCGTCTGACTATAGAAAAACCCAGCAAAAATCTAAAATCTAAGCCTAAAGCTAAAAAAAACTTTTTGAAACTCCGCTGATAACTAGTAGTCATGTAACTGCATTAAGCTGAGTGATATGTCTCTGTCTGTCTGTTAGTTATTATGTTTTGTTTTTTATCAAGATAAATATGTAAGTGTCTACCAGTTATTGAATAAAACGTAATAAGAGAAAGATCGACTATTTTTTCACCTATTATGCTAACACTAGTCTCTGTTTTTTTTTCTGTTGGATCGAACGATTGCTAATGGTTGATGATGAGTGAAAACTCGCGCTATGGAAAGACTCAAGGTCAGTCCCTAACGAGATGCGCCGAGACGGAATGAGTAACCACGCTTACATTTTCAAATGTTATAAGAACTGAAAAACAGACTTAACCCAGCTCATCCGGACTGTTTACATTGGATAATGTAGGTCTTAAGAGAGAGAGCGAGAGAGAGTGTTGAACTCGGGATAATGAACAAGTCAATTTAATAATAGTAACAAGATTGTGTTTTTCCATATTATCGTATATATGCATACTTTGCTTGCAAGATTGTGTTTTCCATATTATCGTATATATGCTTACTTTGCTTGGAATTTGTATGTGTGGAACAAAAATATTTTATTGTGTTTGGATGTAATGGCTAAACATGGTTTTACATTTCATTATTCAGACATCGACAGAATGCTGCTCATTACTCTTAAAATGTTATTTTGGCAAAGAACGAAGTTGGTATATTGTCCACGTTACATTAATGATATTGGGCAAAGAACGAAGTTAGCATATTGGTCGTGTTACCTTACAAGGTTATAAGGGTGAGAGTGATGGGGGGCTCGAAAATTGACATTAGTGGTCATCCTCTGATGCGCTGTCAGTCTAAGTGAAATGGAGAAAGATACGTGAACAGCGGCAGCAGGAGAAAGGAAAGTGATGTTACTTTCCCCAACTATTAAATGATCTGGAGAGAGAGAGAGAGAGAGACAGAGAGACAGAGAGACAGAGAGACAGAGAGAGACAGAGAGACAGAGAGAGACAGAGAGACAGTGTTGCTGACTGTAGCTACATCTCCCCTTAACGAAACGCACTGGGTAACGGTTGCCCAACCACTTCCGCCATGTCCGAGCAAGTAATGGCAGTCATTGCCTACCCTCCGGGAGGGGGAGATACAACCATAGTACTTGGAAATGCACTTCAGTATGAAACGCACTGTGTAATGGATGCCCAACCGCTTCCGCCCTGTCTGAGGAAGAAATGACCGACATTGCCTACCCTCCGGGAGGGGGAGATATAACCCGAGTACTTGGAAAAAGTTTTTCAGTCAACCTCTAACCCGTGACCCGTACGCACACCCCTCCGCGGACATTGAAAAACGTTTAAGGGTAATGGTACACATCCCTCCTGCTGGACTCTACTCTCTCATCCTCTCACACTTAGGGCTTCCTATAGGAGGAATTAATGGTTTGTCTAACCGCAAAATGACCCGGAGCAGTCTCACGACGACGAGGGGAAGCTCCACTCACCCTTCCCTCCATCCCCCGTTCCCCTATCCCTCCCCCACCCCAAACAACATAACAGACTATGTTTTGCATCTACACTCAATCTCTACTTACTCACGATCATCAAAATTATTATCCGCACACAGGATTAAGTCTACGCAAAACACACATACATATTCATTTACTCCTTCCTCTTATCCTTCTACTTTCTTACTCTATCATATACTCTCCTACATCCCAAACAACTCGGCTTCCCGCTTTCCTGACCAGAACACACAGAAAAAGCTCCCCAAAACCCGAGGACTAGAACCGCACGCTCCAATTACCTCCGACACGCGCCAAACTTCCGGGAAATTCCCCCCAAACCCTTTGTGACTAGACACCTGCGCGCCACCTGCCAGGTGCCACTCACGTGAGTGCCACCTGGCAGGTGGTGCGCGCGGGTCTAGTCACATATTTCCCTACTGAGCTCAACCCCCGCAAACACAACTAGGTGAGTACACACACACACATACACACACACACACACACACACACACACACACACACACACACACACACACACACACACACAGACACACACACACACACAGACACACACACACACACACAGACACACACACACACACACACACACACACACACACACACACACACACACACACACACACACACACACATCGTAGGGGCCTCGTAGCCTGGTGGATAGCGCGCAGGACTCGTAATTCTGTGGCGCGGGTTCGATTCCCGCACGAGGCAGAAATAAATGGGCAAAGTTTCTTGCACCCTAAGTGCCCCTGTTACCTAGCAGTAAATAGGTACCTGGGAGTTAGTCAGCTGTCACAGGCTGCTTCCTGGGGTGTGTGTGTGTGGTGTGAAAAAAAAAAAAAAAAAAAAAAGTAGTTAGTAAACAGTTGATTGACAGTTGAGAGGCGGGCCGAAAGAGCAAAGCTCAACCCCCGCAAAAACACAACTAGTAAACACAACTAGTAAACACACACACACTAGATAAAACTAGACACTTTTGGGTAACATAGTCCATCATACCCTGCACAGACTTACCTCTGAGGTCTGTGTCCCAAGGTATTTCACTTAGGAAACTTCTCATCTGTTCATAATTCCCCTTTCGGTATGCCAGCCTTTTGATTCCTAGTTCTTTTTGGGGGGTGATAAGTCCCAGCTCTACCAGGTACTCAAAGTTCAATACACTGTGGTCACTCATTCCCAAGGGCGCTTCCATCTTAACTTCCCTTATATCACATTTGGGCAGTTTACACCTGTGTCCCCCTAGTGTGTGTTCCACTTGTGTTAAATAGCCTGTCTTTATCAACCCTATCAATTCCTTTAAGAATCTTGAATGAGGTGATTATGTCCCCCCTAACTCTTCTGTCTTCCAGCGACTTGAGGTTTAATTCCCATAGTCTCTCCTCGTTGCTCGTACCTCTCAGCTCGGGGACTAGCCTGGTGGCAAACCATTGAACCTTTTCCAGTTTATTCCTATCCTTGACTAAATATGGACTCCATGCTGGGACTGCATACTCCAGGATCGGCCTGACATATGTGGTATACAAAGTTCTGAAGGATTCCTTACACAAGTTTCTAAATGTCGTTCTTATGTTGTCCAGCCCAGCATATGCCGCAGATGTTATGCTCTTGATATGGGCTGAAGGGGTCAGGTATTGCATGATATCAACCCCCAAGTCTTTTTCTCTCTCGGACCCTTGAAGAATTTCATCTCCCAGATGATACCTTGTATCTGGGCTCCTGCTCCCAACACCTATTTTCATTACATTACATTTGTATGGGTTAAACTCTAACAACCATTTGTTCGACCATTCCTTCAGTTTATCTAGGTCTTCTTGAAGCCTCAAGCTGACCGCCTCTGTCTTAATCCTTCTCATAATTTCTGCATCGTCAACAAACATTGAGAGAAATGAGTGTATACCCTCCGGGAGATCAATCACGTATATCAGAGACAGGATAGGACCGAGTACAGAGCCCTGTAGGACTCCACTGGTGACTTCACGCCAATCTGAGGTCTCACCCTTCACTGTAACTCTCTGCTTCCTATTGCTTAGGAATAGTAGTACAGAGCCCTGTAGGACTCCACTGGTGACTTCACGCCAATCTGATGTCTCACCTCTCACTGTAACTCTCTGCTTCCTATCGCTTAGGTACTCCCTTATTAACTGGAGCGCCCTACCAGTTACTCCTGCCGGTTTCTCCAGCATATGCATCAGCCTTTTATGGTGTATTGTGTCAAGGGCTTTCCGACACTCCAAAAAATGCAGTCCGCCCATCCATCTCTTTCTTGCTTAATCCTTGTCACCTGATCGTAGAATTCTACTAAGCCTGTAAGGAAAGATTTACCCTACCTGAACCCATGTTAATGGGTTGTCACGAAATCCATTCTCTCCAGATGGGATTTTTTTTTTTTAGAAAAAAAAACTAGATAAAGCTAGGTTTCTTCTCACGATCTTCTCCATCACCTTGCATGGTATACAAGTTAAGGACACTGGCCTGTAGTTCAGTGCCTCTTGTCTGTCACCCTTTTTGTATATTGGGACTACATTAGCCGTCTTCCATATTTCTGGTAGTTCTCCCGTTTCCAGTGACCTACTATACACTATGATGAGTGGCAAGCAAAGTGCTCCTGCACACTCTTTCAATACCCGCAGTGAGATTCCGTCCGGGCCATCAGCCTTTCTCACGTTCAGATCCAACAGGTGCCTCTTGACCTCATCTCTCGTAATTTCGAGCCCTTCCAAGGCCGCCTGGTTTACTACCACCTCTCCTGGTGCAGTGACCTCTCCTTGTTCTATTGTGAAGACCTCTTGGAACCACTTGAGTTCCTCACACATCTCTGTCACTCTCTGTGTACCTGTCCTCACCCGTTCCAAGTTTCATCACCTGTTCCTTCACTGTTGTTTTCCTCTTGATGTGACTATGTAGTAGTTTTGGTTCGGTCTTGACTTTATTAGCTATATCATTTTCATACAATTTCTCAGCTTCTATTCTTACACTAACATACTCGTTCCTGGTTATCTGGTATCACTCCCTACTCTCTGGTGTTCTGTTATTTCGGAAGTTCCTCCACTCCCTTTTGTTCAGTTCCTTTGCTTCCATACATGCCCTATTAAAACACGAATTCTTCTTTTGCTTCTCGTTTTTTTCCTGTTTGGCCGGGATAAACCTGTTTACTGCCTCCTGACACTTTTGGGTGACATAGTCCATAATGTCTTGTAAGGACTTAGTTTTGAGTTCTGTGTCCCATGGTATATCCCTTAGGAATTTTCTCCTCTCATAATTTCCCTTTCGGTACGCCAGCCCTTTATTTCCCAGTTCGTTTTTGGGGAGATAATTCCTAGCTCTACCAGGTACTCAAAGATCAATACACTGTGATCGCTCATTCCCAAGGGGGCTTCCAACCTAACTTTCCTTATATCCGAATTAGGGTAAATATCAGATCAAGAATAACTGGTTCATCCTCTCCCCTCATTCTTGTCGGTCCCTTGATGTGTTGGCTTAGAAAGTTTCTTGTTGCTACGTCCAGCAGCTTAGCTTCCTTTGTGTCTGGTCCTCTGTGTGGGTCTCTGTTCTCCCAGTCTATCTTCCTGTGGTTGAAGTCTACAATTATTAGTAATCTGGATCCGTTCCTGCTAGCTGCAGAAGCTGCTCTCTCTATTATATTGATGGTGTCCATGTTGTTTCTATCATATTCCTGTCTGGGTCTTCTGTCGTTTGGTGGAGGGTTATATATGACTACTACTATAATTTTAACTACTACTAATTAAAACAGTCATGTACACACACACACTGTGTATGTGTGTGTACTCACCTAGTTGTACTCACCTAGTTGTGTTTGCAGGGGTTGACCTCTGGCTCTTTGGTCCCGCCTCTCAACCGTCAATCAACTGATGTACAGATTCCTGAGCCTACTAGGCTCTGTCATATCTACATTTGAAACTGTGTATGGAGTCAGCCTCCACCACATCACTTCCTAGTGCATTCCATTTACTAACTACTCTGACACTGAAAAAGTTCTTTCTAATGTCTCTGTGGCTCAGTTGGGTACTCAGCGTCCACCTGTGTCCCCTTGTGCGTGTGCCACCCGTGTTAAATAATCCATCCTTGTCCACCCAGTCATTTCCCATGAGAATTTTGTATGTGATGATCATATCTCCCCTAGCTCTTCTGTCTTCCAGCGACGTGAGGTGTAGTTCACGTAGTCTGTCCTCATAACTCATGCCTCTTAGTTCTGGGACTAACCTAGTGGCATACATCTGAACTTTTTCCAGCTTCGTCTTGTGCTTGACTAGGTACGGACTCCATGCTGGGGCTGCATACTCCATGATTGGCCTGACATACATTGGCCTGTGTGTGTGTGTGTGTAATTACCTAAGTGTAGTTACAGGATGAGAGCTACGCTCGTGGTGTCCCGTCTTCCCAGCACTCTTTGTCATATAACGCTTTGAAACTACTGACGGTCTTGGCCTCCACCACCTTCTCACTTAACTTGTTCCAACCGTCTACCACTCTGTTTGCGAAAGTGAATTTTCTTATATTTCTTCGGCATCTGTGTTTAGCTAGTTTAAATCTATGACCTCTTCTTCTTAAAGTTCCAGGTCTCAGGAAATCTTCCCTATCGATTTTATCAATTCCTGTTACTATTTTGTATGTAGTGATCATATCACCTCTTTTTCTTCTTTCTTCTAGTTTTGGCATATTTAATGCCTCTAACCTAGGGAGCCGGTCGGCCGAGCGGACAGCACGCTGGACTTCTGATCCTGTGGTCCTGGGTTCGATCCCAGGCGCCGGCGAGAAACAATGGGTAGAGTTTCTTTCACCCTATGCCCCTGTTACCTAGCAGTAAAATAGGTACCTGGGTGTTAGTCAGCTGTCACGGGCTGCTTCCTGGAGGTGGAGGCCTGGTCGAGGACCGGGCCGCGGGGACACTAAAAAAAAAGCCCCGCAATCATCTCAAGATAATCTCAAGATAAAAACCTCTCCTCGTAGCTCTTGCCCTTCAGTTCTGGGAGCCACTTAGTAGCGTGTCTTTGCACCTTTTCCAGTTTGTTGATGTGCTTCTTAAGATATAGGCACCACACAACTGCTGCATATTCTAGCTTTGGCCTAACAAAAGTCGTGAACAATTTCTTTAGTATATCGTCATCCATGTATTTAAAAGCAATTCTGAAGTTAGAAAGCGCGCGCGCGCGCGCGCGTGTGTGTGTGTGTGTGTGTGTGTGTGTGTGTGTGTGTGTGTGTGTGTGTGTGTGTGTGTGCTCACCTAGTTGTACTCACCTAGTTGTGTTTGCGGGGGTTGAGCTCTGGCTCTTTGGTCTCGCCTCTCAACCGTCAATCAACAGGTGTACAGATTCCTGAGCCTATTGGGCTCTTTCATATCTACACTTGAAACTGTGTATGGAGTCAGCCTCCACCACATCACTTCCTAATGCATTTCATTTGTCAACCACTCTGACACTAAAAAAGTTCTTTCTAATATCTCTGTGGCTCATTTGGGCACTTAGTTTCCACCTGTGTCCCCTAGTGCGTGTACCCCTTGTGTTAAATAGCCTGTCTTTATCTACCCTATCAATTCCCTTCAGAATCTTGAATGTGGTGATCATGTCCCCCCTAACTCTTCTGTCTTCCAGCGAAGTGAGGTTTAATTCTCGTAGTCTCTCCTCGTAGCTCATACGTCTCAGCTCGTGTACTAGTCTGGTGGCAAACCTTTGAACCTTTTCCAGTTTAGTCTTATCCTTGACTAGATATGGACTCCATGCTGGGGCTGCATACTCCAGGATTGGCCTGACATATGTGGTATACAAAGTTCTGAATGATTCTTTACACAAGTTTCTGAATGCCGTTCGTATGTTGGCCAGCCTGGCATATGCCGCTGATGTTATCCGCTTGATATGTGCTGCAGGAGACAGGTCTGGCGTGATATCAACCCCCAAGTCTTTTTCTTTCTCTGACTCCTGAAGAATTTCCTCTCCCAGATGATACCTTGTATCTGGCCTCCTGCTCCCTACATCTATCTTCATTACATTACATTTGGTTGGGTTAAACTCTAACAACCATTTGTTCGACCATTCCTTCAGCTTGTCTAGGTCTTCTTGAAGCCTCAAACATTCCTCTTCTGTTTTAATCCTTCTCATAATTTTAGCATCGTCCGCAAACATTGAGAGAAATGAATCTATCCCCTCCGGGAGATCATTTACATATATCAGAAACAAGATAGCACCGAGTACAAAGCCCTGTGGGATTCCACTGGTGACTTCACGCCAATCGGAAGTCTCACCCCTCACCGTAACTTTCTGCTTCCTATTGCTTCCTATCATCTCCTCTTAATTCCCCTTATCCACTGGAGCACCTTACCAGCTACACCTGCCTGTCTCTCCAGCTTATGTACCAGCCTCTTATGCGGTACTGTGTCAAAGGCTTTCCGACAATCCAAGAAAATGCATTCCGCCCAGCCCTCTCTTTCTTGCTTAATCTTTGTCACCTGATCGTAGAATTCTATCAAGCCTGTAAGGCAAGATTTACCCTCCCTGAACCCATGTTGGCGATTTGTCACGAAGTCCCTTCTCTCCAGATATGTTACCAGGTTTTTTCTCACGATCTTTTCCATCACCTTGCATGGTATACAAGTCAAGGACACTGGCCTGTAGTTCAGTGCCTCTTGCCTGTCGCCCTTTTTGTATATTGGGACCACATTCGCCGTCTTCCATATTTCTGGTAGGTCTCCCGTCTCCAGTGACTTACTATACACTATCGAGAGTGGCAAGCAAAGTGCCTCTGCACACTCTTTCAGTATCCATGGTGAGATCCCATCTGGACCAACAGCCTTTCTAACATCCAGATCCAGCAGGTGTCTCTTGACCTCCTCTCTCGTAATTTCGAACTCTTCCAATGCCGCCTGGTTTACCTCTCTTTCTCCTAGCACAGTGACCTCACCTTGTTCTATTGTGAAGACCTCCTGGAACCTCTTGTTGAGTTCTTCACACACCTCTCTGTCATTCTCTGTATACCTGTCCTCGCCTGTTCGAAGTTTCAATACCTGCTCTTTCACTGTTGTTTTCCTCCAAATGTGACTGCAGAGTGGCTTTGATTCGGTCTTGGCTTTGTTTGCTATATAATTTTCAAAAATTTTCTCTGCTTCTCTTCTCACCCTAACGTACTCATTCCTGGTTCTCTGGTATCTCTCTCTGCTTTCTGGTGTTCTGTTATTCCGGAAGTTCCTCCACGCCCTTTTGTTCAGTTCCTTTGTTTCCATGCAAGCAATATTAACCATGGATTCTTCTTTTGCTTCTCGGATTTTTTCTTTTGGGCCGGTTTTGGTTTACTGCCTCCTGACACTTTTGGGAGACAGAGTACATCATATCTTTTACAGACTAAGCTCTGAGGTCTGTGTCCCCAGGTATTTCCTTTAGGAAACTTCTCATCTCCTCTTAATTCCCCTTTCGATATGCCAGCCTTTTGTTTCCTAGTTCTTTTTTGGGGGAGATAACTCCTAACTCAACCATAAACTCAAAGATCACTGTGATCACTCATTCCCAAGGGAGGCTTCCAACTTAACTTCCCTTATATCCGACTCACTGAGGGTTTATCAGTTCAAGCATAGCTGGTTCATCCTCTCCTCTCATTCTTGTCGGTAACTTGATGTGTTGGCTTTGAAAGTTTCTTGTTGCCACGTTCAGCAGCTTGGCTCTCCATGTATCTGGTCCTCCATGTGGTTCTCTGTTCTCCCAATCTATCTTCCCATGGTTGAAGTCTCCCATGATTAGTAGTCTAGATCTGTTCCTGCTAGCTACACAAGCTGCTCTCTCTCTTATATTGATGGTTGCCATGTTGTTTGGCATATTTGGCATATGGCGTTCCGCGAGCGCTATGTCATGGGTTCGTATCCTGGCCGGGGAGGATTTACTGGGCGCAATTCCTTAACTGTAGCCTCTGTTTAACGCAACAGTAAAATGTGTACTTGGATGAAAAAACGATTCTTCGCGGCAGGGGATCGTATTCCAGGGACCTGCCCGAAACGCTACGCGTACTAGTGGCTGTACAAGAATGTAACAACTCTTGTATATATCTCAAAAAAAAAAAAAAAAAAAAAAAAAAAAAAAAAAAAAAAAAAATATTCCGGTCTTGGTCTTCTGTCGTTTGGTGTGGGGTTATATATGACTACTGCTATAATTTTTTGTCCTCCAACTGCTATGGTACCTGATATGTAATCACTGAAATCTTCACACCCCTGAATACCCATCTCTTCATAACTCCCGCCTTTTCTTATCAGCAAATCTACCCCACCTCCTCCTCTCTCTTCTCTCTCTTTCCTCACTCTTCCACTCTTTCATAATAGTCCTCTGGAAACACTGCATCTGTTATTTATTTCGTTAGCTTTATTTCTGTGAGTGCTATTATGTCTGGGTTTTCTTCTAGTGCCCATTCTCCAAGTTCACCTGTTCCATTTGTAATCCCAATTATGTTAGTGTACATTGCCTTGAAGCTCATTTTTTTCTGTTCATTCTCTTGTCCCCTTCTTTGTTAGCGTTCTGCTGGTGGAGGAAGCTGTTTCCTGGGTGTGAGGATCTCTGAGGTGGTTAACATTGTCTCAGAGGATTCTGGAGTGTGGATGGGGGATCAAGGGAATGGGGAACAGGTAGGGTAAGGGGTAAGGAGGTAATGGGGAAATGGAGGCTATGGGGTGAGGGGGGAGGGAGGGATAGGGAGGGTATGTGATGGAGGGGGGAAAAGGAGGAGGGGGGACAAGGTGTTAATGGGGGAGGGGTGGACTTGGTCGGAATGGGGTGGAGGGGGGTGGGGGGAGAGAGGGTTGTGTGAGCATGTGCGTGGGGGGCAGGTAGGGTGAGGGGAAGGGAGGGTTTCGATGCAGAGGAGGGTGGTGGTGGTGTTGCCCTCCCTCTTGTGTTACTGGGATGCTGGTTGTGGGTTCCCCTCTTGTTTCTGGGTGTGTTGCGTCAACCCGCTCTCACACAAGACAGCACATATATGACTTAATGCTTAAAGTCAATATGTTTAATAAGAATTAGTACATATGTGGTATATTCCAAGTTACATTTTTCAAGGCCCAAACTCTTCCTCACGTACCAATTTACGTCTCACAGTACCCGTCCATCGCCGTAGATAGCAGAATAGTCGTGATTGGTTCAATTATAATGAAATTGTAGTTTTCAGGTCCCACATGGGTTGTGAAATTTACCTGCTATTGTCCATGCTCTTAGAATATTACAGATCAGCTACATCCTATTGAAGGATCGTAGTTTTTTTTTTTTTAGAAATATTAGTTGTTCCTAGTAAATTATAATAAGCACTATAAATTATTACATAAAATAATAGTGTTTCACCAATCAACATTATATACACTAGTTTGTGCTTTTAAAATCTTTAAAGAATGTATTGTAGGAACGTTAACAGAAAACGACATTGCGATAGAATGTCTATGGGGTAAACTACTGCAAACAGGATGGTATAGCGTCTATTACCACTACCAGTACAGGGTCCACTACCACCTGTTAGGTGGGTAAGGGGTCCATACCACTTGTAGGATGGGTCTGGCCCCAACAACTGCCCATGGGATAGGTATGGGGATCCACTACCGCCTTCTGGATGAGTATATGGTCCACTATCACACACAGGATGTGTATGGCGTCCACTACCGCCTGCATGATGGGTATGGGGTCTACTACTGCCCACAGGATGGGTTTGGGGGTTCGCTATCATCTACAGGATGAGTATGGGGTCTACTACTGCCCACAGGACGTGTTTGGGGTTCAATGTCATCTTCAGGATAAGTATGGGGTCCACTAATGCCCACTGGATGGATATATGTTCTACTTTCGCTCAAAAGATGTGTGTGGCGTCCACAATCACCCACAGGATGAAATTGAATTGTGTCTACTACTGCCCACAGGATGGGTATGGCCTCCATTGCCGCCCACAGCATGAGTATAGGGTCCAGTTCCGTCCACGGAATGGGTATATGGTTAACTACCGCCGACAGGATGGATATATCGTCTACTACCGCCCACAGGATGGCTATGGGGTTAACTATTGGCACTGGCATTAACTGTTGGCATTCTTTCTAAGATCAGATATTATGTACCTCGCTCTGCCCTGGTGACGCTCTATTACTCTTTCATCTATCCATATCTCAACTATGGTATTTGTGCTTGGGGTTCTACTACCCAAAATCATTTACGTCCTCTAATTACTCAACACAAAGCTGCTATTAGGACAATATCCAACTCTGGCCCCAGGCATCACTCGGTAACCCTACTCAAATCTCTGAATATGTTAGATATTAAGTCACTGCACATTCTCTCATGTGAATTATACATATATAAAATGCTGAACTGTAATGCCAATCCTGACCTCAAAAGCTTCATAGAAGGTTGTAACAGAACCCATGAGCACCACACCAGAAATAAATACAGTTTTGATATTCCAAGAGTACGACTTAATCAAACTAGAAATGCTCTACAAATCAAGGGACCCAGAATGTGGAATGACCTTCCCAACCATGTTAAAGACTGTACCTCTCTCAACCAGTTTAAGATAAAAACTAAACACTACCTAATAAATTCCCTGTAACCTACCTTACTCTTATATTGTCAACCCATGTCTGTTTTTTTAAACAACGCTGTTTGTCGATCTAATTGTATTTGTGCTGCTTTTTCTGCCATGTTCCCCCTTTTTTATTTTTTTTTTATTTGTTCTCAACACATTTTATACTTTAATCTCAATTAGTATTAAGTTTTAGTCTTTAATGTTTTTCCTGCCCGAAACGCTTTGCGTAATAGTGGCTTTAGGCATTGTATGTACTAGCTCTATCTATAAATCTATCAATTTTGGTAAAACCTCTTGTATGTATGTATTTTACCTGAATAAACATTTATTTATTTATTATTATTATTTATAACTACACCCATAGGACGCGTATGGGGCCCACTACCGTCCACAGGGCGGGTATTAGATCCATTACCGACCACATTATGCTTATGGGGTCAAGTTCCGCCCACAGGATAGGTATGGGGTCCACTACCGCCCACAGGATAGGTATGGGGGCCACTAATACCCACAGTATGGGTATGAGGTCACTATACCTCCCACAGGATGGGCATGGGGTCCACTATCGCCCAAAAGATTGGTATTGGGTGCAGTACCACCTACAGGATGGGTATGGGGTCCACTACCACCCACAGGATAAGTATGGGGTCCACTACCACCTACAAGATGGGTATGGGGTCTACTATTACCTACAAGATGGGTATGGGGTCCACTACCACCCAAAGGATGGGTATGGTGTCGACTAGCACTCACAAGATGGGTATGGGGTCCACTACCACCCGCAAGATAGGTATGGGGTCCACTACCACTCGCAGGATGGGTATGAGGTCTACTACCACCCACAGAATGGGTATGTAGTCAACTACCACCAACTAAATGGGTATGGATTCCACTAGCACCCACAAGTTGGGTATGGGGTCCACTAACACCCACAAGTTGGGTATGGGGACCACTACCACCCACGGGATGGGTATGGAGTCCACTACCACCCACTAGATGGGTATGGGGTCCACTAGCATCCACAAGATTGGTATGGGGTTCACTACCTCCCACAGGATGGGTATGGGGTCCACTCCCACCCTCAGGATGGGTATGATGTCCAATACTGCCCACAAGATTGGTATGGGGTCCACTACCGCAAACAGGATGGGCATAGGGTGCACTATCACCAACCGGATGAGGTTATTGGATCCACTCCCTTCCACAGGATGGGTATGGGGTCCACTATCACTCACGGGCTGATGTATGGGGGCAACTACAGCTCACGAGATGGGGTATGGGGTCAACTACAGCTCAAGGATAGATATAAATTTCACTACTTTCCACGCGGTGTTGGGAGTGGTGGTGGTGTTGGGAGTGGTGGGGAGTTACAAGTAGAATGCTGAATTTCATGAAAGAACAAGTATATAGTATGCCTAAAGCACTAATACGCACAGCGTTTTGGGCAAGATCTGGAAAAACCTTGAAAACTAAGACTTAAGATTGAGATCAACAGCATGAACTGAACTGACATATGTTGACATTTAGGAGATGAAGTAAGTTACAATTCAATTTCTTTCTTTTATTATGCATCCCATACCCATCCCGTGGGCGGTGATGTAAATATTAAGGATTAAAGAGGCACATAATCGGTTCAGGAACTGAACCCTCTAGTTCGTTTAGCTAAGAAAATAACAATCTTTTGACGCTAGTTACACAATTATTAATGTTATATATACATGTACACATACTCATACATATATGTACATATATATACATATATACACTTATACATATTCAATCACCTACACAAATACACACATCAATAATCTTTTGTGTCACAAGTGATTCAACAAGAGGCTCACAATAGTCCTCCATAACTAACAACGTTATATGGAGGACCTAAGGCAATTCCACGACCAAGAGACGGCTTCCTGAACCTTGCAGGAATCAGCCTCACTGAGGACCAAGTCACTCTCCTAAATCTGGGTATAAACTGTCACGTTATGTTCAGACCGAGTGAGATGGCCCGGAAAGTGGAGTTGGAGATCCTGTTGGACGACATATTCGACCTCGAGAGACACAAAACAAGGTCACCACCAAAGACATCTTACAAGCAGAACTTATTGCGGAAGGAGGAAAGAATCGAGGCATCTACAGAAGCACCATACTGTCCCCCGAGCTCAAAACGGCAGCTAAGAGCGTTCGTGAGAACAAGGAGATGTTCTCACGAACATCTCCGAACATCTGTCAGGAGAGGTGACAAGTCGCCAATATACGTCATTTATAAAAAGACGAATATCTGGCGAAAATGAACTTCATTCTCTCTGACCAAACTAAATTCCAAAGGGTAACGAAGGACACTACAGCCGAATTGAAAGCAAAGGTCAACAAATTGATCGAAACTGAGAACGCCAAGAAATGCGGACTCCACCTGCCAAAGATTATTGGGGAATATAAACCTGGATAAACGTATGGAAATGTCAAGACACATAAGCCTGGAAACCCACTTCGGCCAATTATCAGCCAGATACCCACACCCACGTACAGACTGGCGAAGCGACTCAACGGCTTGTTGACTCCTTATGTCCCTTGCGCCTTCAGCCTGAAGTTTCCAAAGGAATTTGTTGACTTACTGCGGGGAACACTGACCACAGGGATAAGAGCCTCGTTGGACGTAGAATCACATTTTACCAACGTACCTGTGGATGAAACAATCGGGATGATAGCGGACAGAGTGTATCGTGATCCGGCCTGTACTCCTCTTGACATACCAGAAAACATTCTAAGGAAACTACTCCAAGCTTGTACTAAAGAGGCACCCTTCTTGAGCCCGGATGGGCACATGTATAAGCAAGTAGATGGGGGTCGCCATGGGTTCTCCCCTAGGTGTCCTGTTTGTGAACTTCTACATGGGTACCATCGAGCGAAAGGTCTTTGTCGACATGAACTTGAAACCGGCCATATACTGCAGGTATGTTGACGTTTTTACACAGGTACCTGATGTCAGACATCTGCAGGAGCTGAAGGAGGCATTTGAGCAGAATTCTGTGTTGCGTTTCACTCACGAAATGGAGAAGGATGGGAAGCTGCGCTTTCTAAATGTAACAGTCATGGAAAGGAGCGAAGGTTTCCCACACTTCAGTCTACACTAAGGAAACAAACATAGGAATGTGCCTAAATGCCAACAGTGACTGCCCAGACAGGAACAAGAGGAGTGTTGTTAACGCATATGTCGACCGTGCTCTCAGCCACAGCTCAGGATGGAAGCAAGTCGATGAATAACTCTGTAAAGTAAGGCAGGTCCTAATCAACAACGGCTTCTCCAATGATTTCGTTGAAGACATAAGAAGGAAGGTGAAACGCCATGCAACCTATGAAGAGACAACTAACACAACACCTATACCCCCTATTAGACTATTTTACAGGAACTTCTTTTCCACAGCTCATTAAAGGGAGGAAGGGTCCTGAAAGATATTGTTAATAGAAACGTTATCCCTACAGACAAAAATCAGAAGATACAACTGACGATTTACTATAAAACGAAAAAAACG
This sequence comes from Procambarus clarkii, assembly GCF_040958095.1. NCBI lineage: Eukaryota > Metazoa > Arthropoda > Malacostraca > Decapoda > Cambaridae > Procambarus > Procambarus clarkii. The sequence continues at coordinate 1,913,593 of NC_091236.1, read as the reverse complement.
GCCAGCGTACTCATGAGAAACTCTCCAGACACAAAGCAGAACGCTTTAAAAGAGACCAACGTCGTCTATGCCTTCAAATGCCCACTTGGGGACTGTAAGCCTCAAAGAACTCAGTATATTGGCAAGACAACAACATCTCTTTCCAGGCGATTAACGATGCATAAGCAACAGGGCTCCATTAAGGAACATATAATCTCTTCCCACAACCAGACCATCACCAGAGAAATCTTAGCAAACAACACAGAAATCATCGATAGATACATCGATAGCAGGCGGCTTGACATCTGCGAGACACTACACATCAAGAAGTAAACACCAGCAATCAACAGTCAATTAATGCACAACTATATTCTACCCACTTCAAGACTCCGCTTCAATATAGAAGCATCAAGAAATATGGACCAATAGGCCATTTTCAGTTACTTCCATCCTTCCCTTTAATTTACCCAATTTATACCCATTGTTTCGTGTTCTATCTTGTGCAGTTCTATCCTCTATCCTTCTATCCTCTGCAGTTACTTCCATTCTTACCTTCAATTTACCTAATTAATACCCATTGTTTCGTGTTCTGTCCTGTGTTGAAAGTTTTGTTCACCTCATCCAAAACTGTTGTAACATGTCACCTCACCCAAACTGCAGGTAGAAAATAAAATGAAAGCTGTTTAAATCATAGCATAGTAAGAACTCTGTTTAGTGTTTGCAGGTTATATTTGTGTGTGTGAAAACTAAAAGTCTTTGAAAATATAATAAGTTATTACGAAACGCGTTGAAGTGTCGCGTCAGACTAGAAATAAAAATGAATTTTGGAGAATTGATTTTTCAATTACCATCAACAGTGAAAAGAAACATAAGAAATATTGAGAAAATTCGTGTTAGAATTATTAATCTTACTTTTTCGGTCATATTGAATAATATATATTGTGACGGGAAAGTGTTGGAGTGTTGATGTTCGGCAGTCCTCCAATGGCAGGTGTCAAAGCCTGGTCACACTTTAAACAAAATATAGACTGCTTGCCTGTTGTCTGTGGTAAGTGAGAGGGAGGAACACGTAAAACACAAAATATGAACAATGAAACTTTAATATATTTACTTTAAACATAAATGAAAATAAAGACAAATCTCAGGAAGTTAAATTACAGTTAAATAATAAAGAAAATGTAAAGACAATGTGAAATACAAAATACAACGTTAAAATGGTGCTGAGAATATCGGCTATGGCTGAAACGTCCCTTAGTATACAAGCTAATGAGCGAGTATGCCAGAGAGAGATGTCAACCTTAAGAGCACAAGGAATATTCTGAAGTAGCTTGCTGGTCAGGCTCAGATGTCGATTCGTGTAGAGGGCGCTGAGGTGCTGTGTGCAGGTGCGCGGCTGGCGAGTCACCAATCACAGGCAGGCAAGCTGGTGAAGGGTAGTTAGCTGGTTTGATGACGAGCCGGCGTGAGGAGGGTGTGTGGAGTGGGGGGATCTTGAATACGTTTTGCCTCCTGGTCAAAACGTATTGTGCTACCGGTGACGTATCTTGAATGTAGCATCTTATACTTGTCTCTTTGGCGTAACTTAAAGTAGGGAAGAGCAGGCTCAATCTCTCTTGAAAGAGATTATCGTCACAATATATATATATATATATATATATATATATATATATATATATATATATATCGTACCAAGTAGCCAGAACGCACTTCTCGGCCTACTATGCAAGGCCCGATTTGCCTAATAAGCCAAGTTTTACTGAATTAATATATTTTCTCTAATTTTTTTCTTATGAAATGATAAAGCTACCCATTTCATTATGTATGAGGTCAATTTTTTTTTATTGGAGTTAAAACTAACGTAGATATATGACCGAACCTAACCAACCCTACCTAACCTAACCTAACTTATCCTTATAGGTTAGGTTAGGTTAGGTAGCCGAAAAAGTTAGGTTAGGTTAAGTTAGGTAGTCGAAAAACAATTAATTCATGAAAACTTGGCTTATTAGGCAAATTGGGCCTTGCATAGTAGGCTGAGAAGTGCGTTCTGGCTACTAGGTACGACATATATATATATATATATATATATGTCGTACCTAGTAGCCAGAACGCACTTTTTGGCCTACTATGCAAGGCCCGATTTGCCTAATAAGCCAAGTTTTCCTGAATTAATATATTTTCTCTAATTTTTTTCTTATGAAATGATAAAGGTACCCATTTCATTATGTATGAGGTCAATTTGTTTTTATTGGAGTTAAAATTAACGTAGATATATGACCGAACCTAACCAACCCTACCTAACCTAACCTAACCTATCTTTATGGGTTAGGTTAGGTTAGGTAGCCGAAAAAGTTAGGTTAGGTTAGGTTAGGTAGGTTAGGTCGTCGAAAAACAATTAATTCATGAAAACTTGCCTTATTAGGCAAATCGGGCCTTGCATAGTAGGCTGAGAAGTGCGTTCTGGCTACTAGGTACGACATATATATATATATATATATATATATATATATATATATATATATATATATATTATTAAATATGACCGAAAAAGTAAGATTAATAATTCTAACACGAATTTTCTCAATCTTTCGTACATTACGCTTCACTGTTGGAGGTAAATCAAAAATCACTTCTCCAAAATTCATTTTTATTTCTAGTCTGACGCGACACGGGCGCGTTTCGTAAAACTTATTACATTTTCAAAGACTTCACAAATACACAACTGATTAGAACTTGCGTTTCTCTGATTTTATATCTACATTTGAGTGAGGTGGGAAGGGTGATGTGGCATTAACACAAGACAGAACAATAGGGGATATTAATAGGGTATTAAAAGTATCAACACAAGACAGAACAGAAACAATGGGTATTGAATAGAAGTGTTTGTAGAAAGCCTATTGGTCCATATTTCTTGATGCTTCTATATTGGAGCGGAGTCTTGAGGTGGGTAGAATATAGTTGTGCAATAATTGGCTGTTGATTGCTGGTGTTGACTTCTTGATGTGTAGTGCCTCGCAAACGTCAAGCCGCCTGCTATCGCTGTATCTATCGATGATTTCTGTGTTGTTTACTAGGATTTCTCTGGCGATGGTTTGGTTATGGGAAGAGATTATATGTTCCTTAATGGAGCCCTGTTGCTTATGCATCGTTAAACGCCTAGAAAGAGATGTTGTTGTCTTGCCTATATACTGGGTTTTTTGGAGCTTACAGTCCCCAAGTGGGCATTTGAAGGCATAGACGACGTTAGTCTCTTTTAAAGCGTTCTGTTTTGTGTCTGGAGAGTTTCTCATGAGTAGGCTGGCCGTTTTTCTGGTTTTATAGTAAATCGTTAGTTGTATCCTCTGATTTTTGTCTGTAGGGATAACGTTTCTATTAACAATATCTTTCAGGACCCTTTCCTCCGTAGGAAAGAAAGGGTCCTGAAAGATATTGTTAATAGAAACGTTATCCCTACAGACAAAAATCAGAGGATACAACTGACGATTTACTATAAAACCAGAAAAACGGCCAGCCTACTCATGAGAAACTCTCCAGACACAAAACAGAACGCTTTAAAAGAGACTAACGTCGTCTATGCCTTCAAATGCCCACTTGGGGACTGTAAGCTCCAAAAAACCCAGTATATAGGCAAGACAACAACATCTCTTTCTAGGCGTTTAACGATGCATAAGCAACAGGGCTCCATTAAGGAACATATAATCTCTTCCCATAACCAAACCATCGCCAGAGAAATCCTAGTAAACAACACAGAAATCATCGATAGATACAGCGATAGCAGGCGGCTTGACGTTTGCGAGGCACTACACATCAAGAAGTCAACACCAGCAATCAACAGCCAATTATTGCACAACTATATTCTACCCACCTCAAGACTCCGCTCCAATATAGAAGCATCAAGAAATATGGACCAATAGGCTTTCTACAAACACTTCTATTCAATACCCATTGTTTCTGTTCTGTCTTGTGTTGATACTTTTAATACCCTATTAATATCCCCTATTGTTCTGTCTTGTGTTAATGCCACATCACCCTTCCCACCTCACTCAAATGTAGATATAAAATCAGAGAAACGCAAGTTCTAATCAGTTGTGTATTTGTGAAGTCTTTGAAAATGTAATAAGTTTTACGAAACGCGCCCGTGTCGCGTCAGACTAGAAATAAAAATGAATTTTGGAGAAGTGATTTTTGATTTACCTCCAACAGTGAAGCGTAATGTACGAAAGATTGAGAAAATTCGTGTTAGAATTATTAATCTTACTTTTTCGGTCATATTTAATAATATATGTCTACAGGAAAGACTGCTACCAAAATATACTAATATATATATATATATATATATATATATATATATATATATATATATATATATATATATATATACATATATATATATATATATATATATATATATATATAACTGAAAACTCACACCCCAGAAGTGACTCGAACCCATACTCCCAGAAGCAACGCAACTGGTATGTACAAGACGCCTTAATCCACTTGACCATCACGACCGGACATAATGAGGTGATAGCCTAAGCTATTTGAACCACCCCACCGCCGGATTAAGGCGTCTTGTACATACCAGTTGCGTTGCTCCTGGGAGTATGGGTTCGAGTCACTTCTGGGGTGTGAGTTTTCAGTTGCATATTGTCCTGGGGACCATTCAGGCTTGTTCGCATTTGTGTTCCTCACGTGTGCCCCAAAGAATGAGGTGATTTGGTAAAATGCAACCCGTTCTCGCAAATTTAATAAGTCAATATTGACTTATTAAATATGTGCATAGGTGACATACTTAACATAATAGATACCCTTAAAAAGATTCATAGAAAACACCGACCTTACCTAACCTTGTTAGTATCTTAAGATAAGCATCTTATTGCTTTGTAATTACAATTATTACCTAACCTATAATAGGTATAGGTTAAGTAATAATTGTAATTACGAAGCAATAAGATGCTTATCTTAAGATACTAACAAGGTTAGGTAAGGTCGGTGTTTTCTATGAATCTTTTTAAGGGTATCTATTATGTTTAGTATATCACCTATGCACGTAGTTAATAAGTCAATATTGACTTATTAAATTTGCGAGAACGGGTTGTAAAATGCTATGCCCAAGATTACTATCCGAGTGCCGGCGGTGGGGTGGTTCAAATAGCTTAGGCTATCACCTCATTATGTCCGGTCGTGATGGTCAAGTGGATTAAGGCGTCTTGTACATACCAGTTGCATTGCTTCTGGGAGTATGGGTTCGAGTCACTTCTGGGGTGTGAGTTTTCAGTTGCATATTGTCCTGGGGACCATTCAGGCTTGTTCGCATTTGTGTTCCTCACGTGTGCCCCAAAGAATGAGGTGATTTGGTAAAATGCTATGCCCAAGATTACTATCCGAGTGCCGGCGGTGGGGTGGTTCAAATAGCTTAGGCTATCACCTCATTATGTCCGGTCGTGATGGTCAAGTGGATTAAGGCGTCTTGTACATACCAGTTGCGTTGCTTCTGGGAGTATGGGTTCGAGTCACTTCTGGGGTGTGAGTTTTCTGTTGCATATTGTCCTGGGGACCATTCAGGCTTGTTCGCATATATATATATATATATATATATATATATATATATATATATATATATATATATATATATATATATAACTGAAAACTCACACCCCAGAAGTGACTCGAACCCATACTCCCAGGAGCAACACAACTGGTATGTACAAGACGACCGGACATAATGAGGTGATAGCCGAGGCTATTTGAACCACCCCACCGCCGGCACTCGGATAGTAATCTTGGGCATAGCATTTTACCAAATCACCTCATTCTTTGGGGCACACGTGAGGAACACAAATGCGAACAAGCCTGAATGGTCCCCAGGACAATATGCAACTGAAAACTCACACCCCAGAAGTGACTCGAACCCATACTCCCAGGAGCAACGCAACTGGTATGTACAAGACGCCTTAATCCACTTGACCATCATGACCGGACATAATGAGGTGATAGCCGAGGCTATTTGAACCACCCCACCGCCGGCACTCGGATAGTAATCTTGGGCATAGCATTTTACCAAATCACCTCATTCTTTGGGGCACACGTGAGGAACACAAATGCGAACAAGCCTGAATGGTCCCCAGGACAATATGCAACTGAAAACTCACACCCCAGAAGTGACTCGAACCCATACTCCCAGGAGCAACGCAACTGTGTTGTGCCGGCGGTGGGGTGGTTCAAATAGCCTCGGCTATCACCTCATTATGTCCGGTCGTGATGGTCAAGTGGATTAAGGCGTCTTGTACATACCAGTTGCGTTGCTCCTGTGAGTATGGGTTCGAGTCACTTCCGGGGTGTGAGTTTTCAGTTGCATATTGTCCTGGGGACCATTCAGGCTTGTTCGCATTTGTGTTCACCCTGAAGCAGACTCTCTTCTGTTCTTTCTCAGATTCTATTGCTTCCTCTGAAGTGGGAAAACAGGGAGGGCCTGTGAAGGGGACCTGGGGGATCTGGGGTGTGAGGGGGTTGGGGGGATCTGATACAGGGAGGGTGGTGTAGGAGGGACTGCTTAAGGGGGAGGGGGCGGTTGGGGGGGGAATGAGGGCTTGGGGGGTGGGGGGTGGGGGAGGCTTGGGGGATGGGGGGTGGGGGAGGCTTGGGGTGGGTGGGTGATTGGAAGAGGCTTGGGGGCGTGGGTGGGGGGGTAAGGCTCTGGAGAGCGTGGGAGAAGGGGAGGCTTGAGGGGTATGGGAGAAGGGAGGGCTTGGGGGAATGGGGGGGAAATGTACTCACCTATTTGAGCTAGCGGGGGTTGAGCTCTGGCTTTTTTGTCCCCCCTCTCAACTGTAAATCAACTGGTGTACAGATTCCTGAGCCCTATTGGGCTCTATCATATTTACACTTGAAACTGTGCATGGAGTCAGCCTCCACCACATCACTGCCTAATGCATTCCATTTGTCAACTACTCTGACACTAAAATAATTCTTTCTAATATCTCTGTGGCTCATTTGGGCACTCAGTTTCCACCTGTGTCCCCTAGTGCGTGTGCCCCTTGTGTTAAACAGCCCGTCTTTATCTACCCTGTCAATTCCTCATAGAATCTTGTACGTGGTGATCATATCGTCCCTAACTCTTCTGTCTTCTAGCGACGTGAGATTTAATTCCCGTAGTCTCTCTTCGTAGCTCATACCTCTCAGCCCGGGTACTAGTCTGGTGGCAAACCTTTGAACTTTTTCCAGTTTGGTCTTATGCTTGACTAGATATGGACTCCATGCTGGGGCTGCATACTCCAGGATTGGTCTGACATAGGTGGTCTACAAAGTTCTGAATGATTCCTTGCACAAGTGTCTAAATGCCGTTCTTATGTTAGCTAACCTACTATACTGGAGTGAGGGGTGGGGGGTCAAGTAAAGGGGGGACAGGAAGGGTATGGGACGAAGGGGGAGGGAGGACAGGGGGGGAGTGAGATATGGTGGGAGTAGGGGAGGAGTGGGATATGGTGGGAGTAGGGGAGGGGAAGCAGGGTGGGAGTGGAGTGAGGGGGGAGGGAGAGGTGGCTGAACATTTGAGTGGGGGCAGGGAGGGTTCGGGGTAGGGGAGGTTTCTATGCAGAGGATGGTGGTGGAGTTGCTCTCCCCTCTGGTGTTACTGGGTTGCTGGTTGTGGGTTCCCCCCTCACCCCTGGGGATGTTGTGTTGGGAGCTGTGTTTTCCTGGTTTTCTCCTTTCACCCGGGGCTTCTTTCTTGCTTCTGCAGCCATGGCTCTCTCCTCCCTCGTCATGTCTCTCTGCAGAAATACTTTTTTGAATTCTCCCACATATTGCAGGTGGCTCTTCCTTGTTAGAATCTTCTCCTTTGTGGCCTCGGTGCCAACACTATATTTAACACATGGTCTCTGTCCTTGTTGTACCAGCCCATCCTGAAAACCTTCTCAATTCTATGTTGAGTCCCTTCCATCTCGAGCCTCCTTAGTATTTCATTCACTGCTGCTCTGTTCTTATCATTCCATTCTGTCCTATTAGAGCCTTCCTGCTCTTTAATACCCACAGCTACCACTGATCTTTTTCTTTCCAGCAACTGACTAGTTGCCTTTGCTGCCTCCTGTGAGGTGGCTGCTTTCATGGCTACTTCCCTCACTGTGGACATTACTTCCTTGTTCTTTTTTAGTATTTCCACAAATGTTGCTTGTACTATGGCAGTCCCTTCCAAAGTACCATTTTCATCTTCTCTTTGGATGATTATCTGAGCCTCCATCTCGGTATTGTTCTCTTTAAGTGTTTTAATCTCCTCTTTTGCTGCTGTCAGCTCGCTTTGCAGGTTGCTTATTGTATTATTCATATCCTGCGTCACCCTTCTGATATCCTCCAAAACCTGGGCAAACACTTCCATCATTTGGTCACATTGACTTTTCCCTGTTCTCTTAGAAGTCCTCGCTGCCATGTTTGTCCCTGTTCTTACTATCTCTTGATAGGGTTTGCCAAGAGGGGGCAAAGAGAGAGAGAGAGAGAGAGAGAGAGAGAGAGAGAGAGAGAGAGAGAGAGAGAGAGAGAGAGAGAGAGAGAGAGAGAGAGAGAGAGTGAGAATGTGTGTGTGTGTTTGTGTGTGTGTGTTTATGTGTGTGTATGGGTGTTGTGGTTTGAGAGCCTTTGTGTGTGTACTCACCTAGTTGTACTCACCTACTTGTGCTTGCGAGGGTTGAGCTCTGGCTCTTTGGTCCCGCCTCTCAACCGTCAATCAACAGGTGTACAGGTTCCTGAGCCTATTGGGCTCTATCATATCTACACTTGAAACTGTGTATGGAGTCAACCTCCACCACATCGCTTCCTAATGCATTCCATTTGTCAACCACTCTTACACTAAAAAAGTTCTTTCTAATATATCTGTGGCTCATTTTGGCACTCAGTTTCCACCTGTGTCCCCTAGTGCGTGTGCCCCTTGTGATAAATAGCCTGTCTTTATCTACCCTGTCGATTCCCTTGAGAATCCTGAATGTGGTGATCATGTCCCCCCTAACTCTTCTGTCTTCCAACAAAGTGAGGTTTAATTCCCGTAGTCTCTCCTCGTAGCTCATACCTCTCAGCTCGGGTACTAGTCTGGTGGCAAACCTTTGAACCTTTTCCAGTTTAGTCTTATGCTTGACTAGATATGGACTCCATGCTGGAGCCGCATACTCCAGGATTGGTCTGACATATGTGGTATATTTTGTTCTGAAAGATTCCTTACACAAGTTTCTAAAGGCCGTTCTTATGTTAGCCAACCGGGCATATGCTGCTGATGTTATCCTCTTGATATGAGCTTCAGGGGACAGGTCTGGCGTGATATCAACCCCCAGGTCGTTCTCTCCCTCTCTGACTCTTGAAGTATTTCATCTCCCAAATGGTACCTTGTATCTGGTCTCCTGCTTCCTACCCCTATCTTCATATACATTACATTTGCTTGGGTTAAACTCTAACAGCCATTTGTTCGACCATTCCTGCAGCTTGTCCAGGTCTTCTTGAAGCCTCAGGTTGTCCTCCTCTGTCTTAATCCTTCTCATAATTTTTGCGTCGTCAGCAAACATTGAGAGGAATGACTCTATACCCTCTGGGAGATCATTTACGTATATCCGAAACAGGATAGGTCCAAGTACAGAGCCCTGTGGGACTCCACTGGTGACTTCACGCCAGTCTGAGGTCTCACCCCTCACTGTAACTCTCTGCTTCCTATTGCTTAGGTACTCCCTTATCCACTGGAGCGCCCTACCAGTTACTCCTGCCTGTTTCTCCAGCTTATGCATCAACCTTTTATGGGGTACTGTGTCAAAGGCTTTCCGACAGTCGAAAAAAACGCAGTCCGCCCACCCTTCTCTTTCTTGCTTAATCTTTGTCACCTGATCGTAGAATTCTATCAAGCCTGTAAGGCAAAATTTATCCTCCCTGAAGCCATGTTGATGGGCTATCACGAAGTCTCTTCTCTCCAGATGTGTGACTAGGTTTTTTCACACAATCTTCTCCATCACCTTGCATGGTATTCAAGTTAAGGTCACTGGCCTGTAGTTCAGTGCCTCTTGTCTGTCACCGTTTTTGTATATTGGTACTACATTAGCAGTCTTCCATATTTCTGGTAGGTCCCCCGTTTCCAGTGACCTACTATACACTATGGAGAGTGGTAAGCAAAGTGCTCCTGCACACTCTTTCAATACCCATGGCGAGATTCCGTCCGGCCCAACAGCTTTTCTCACATCCAGCTCCAATAGGTGCTTCTTGACCTCATCTCTTGTAATTTCGAACCTATCCAAGGTCACCTGGTTTGCTGCCACCTCTTCTAGCGCCGTGACATCTCCTTGTTCTATTGTAAAGACCTCCTGAAACCTTTTGTTGAGTTCTTCACACACCTCTTTGTCATTCTCGTTGTACCTGTCCTCGCCCACCCAAAGTTTCATCACCTGTTCCTTCACTGTTGTCTTCCTCCTGATGTGACTGTGTAGTAGCTTTGGTTCGGTCTTGGCTTTATTAGATATATCATTTTCATACCTTTTCTCAGCTGCTCTTCTCACACTGACATACTCGTTCCTGGTTCTCTGGTATCTATCTGTACTTTTTGGTGTTCTGTTATTACGGAAGTTCCTTCATGCCCTTTTGTTCAGCCTCTTTGCTTTCATACATTCCCTATTAAACCACGGATTCTTCCTTTGCTTCTCTGTTTTTTCCTGTCGGGCTGGGACAAACCTGCTTACAGCCTGCTGACATTTTTGGGTGACATAGTCCATCATGTCTTTTACGAACTTGGTTCCGAGTTCTGTGTCCCAATGTATATCCCATAGGAATTTATTCATCTCCTCATAGTGTCCCTTTCGGTACACCAGCCCTTTGGTTCCCAGTTCTTTTTTGGGGGTGATAATTCCCAGCTCAACCAGGTACTCAAAGCTCAATACTCTATGATCACTCATTCCCAATGGGGCATCCAACTTAACTTCCCTTATATCCGACTCATTTAGGGTAAATATCAGATCAAGCAAGGCTGGTTCATCCCCTCCTCTCATTCTTGTCGGTCCCTTGACGTGTTGACTTAGAAAGTTTCTTGTTGCCACATCCAGCAGCTTAGCTCTCCATGTGTCTGGGCCTCCATGTGGGTCTCTGTTCCCCCAATCTATCTTCCTATGGTTGAAGTCTCCCATGATTAGAAGTCTGGATCCGTTCCTGCTAGCCACAGAAGCTGCTCTCTCTATTATATTGATGGTGGCCAAGTTGTTTCTATCATATTCCTGTCTGGGTCTTCTGTCATTCGGTGGGGTGTTATATATGACTACTATTATAATTTTCTGTCCTCCAGTTGCTATGGTGCCTGATATGTAGTCACTGAAACCTTCACAGTTCTGAATTACCATCTTTTCGAAACTCCAGCCTTCTCTTAGTAGCAAAGCTACACCACCTCCTCCTCTCCCTTCTCTCTCTTTCCTCACTACATAGTAGCCCTCTGGAAACACTGCGTTTGTTATGATTTTCGTTAGCTTTGTTTCTGTGAGTGCTATTTTGTCTGGGTTTTCTTCTAGTGCCCATTCTCCAAGTTCACTTGTTTTATTTGTAATCCCATCTATGTTAGTGTACATCGCCTTGAAGCTCACTTTCTTCTGTTCATTTTCATGTCCATTTCTTGGCGAGCATTCTGCTGGTGTGGGAAGCTGTTCCGTGGGTGAGAAGATCTGTGAGGTGGTTTGCAGGGTCTCAGAGGATTTTGGGGTAGGGGGTGGGGGTTTAAGGGAAGGGGGGACAGGTAGGGTTAAGGAGATCGGGGGGACATGGAGGATACGGGGTAAAGGGGGAGGAGGGATAGGGAGGGTATGGGATGAAGGGGGAGGGGGGAAAGGTGGGAGGGGGGACATGATGGGAATGGGGATGGGGTGTCAGGGTCTGAATGGGGTTTTGAGTGGGGGCAGGTGTGTGTGTGTGTGTGTGTGTGTGTGTGTGTGTGTGTGTGTGTGTGTGTGTGTGTGTGTGTGTGTGTGTGTGTGTGTGTGTGTGTGTTACCTGGTTGATACCTGGTTGATGGGGTTCTGGGAGTTCTTTTACTCCCCAAGCCCGGCCCGAGGCCAGGCTCGACTTGTGAGAGTTTGGTCCACTAGGCTGTTGCTTGGAGCGGCCCGCAGGCCCACATACCCACCACAGCCCGGTTGGTCCGGCACTCCTTGGAGGAATAAATCTAGTTTCCTCTTGAAAATGTCCACGGTTGTTCCGGCAATATTTCTTATGCTCGCTGGGAGGACGTTGAACAACCGCGGACCTCTGATGTTTATACAGTGTTCTCTGATTGTGCCTATGGCACCTCTGCTCTTCACTGGTTCTATTCTACATTTTCTTCCATGTCGTTCACTCCAGTACTTTGTTATTTTACTGTGTAGATTTGGTACTTGGCCCTCCAGTATCTTCCAGGTGTATATTATTTGATATCTCTCTCGTCTTCTTTCTAGTGAGTACATTTGGAGGGCTTTGAGACGATCCCAATAATTTAGGTGCTTTATTGCGTCTATGCGTGCCGTATATGTTCTCTGTATTCCCTCTATTTCAGCAATCTCTCCTGCTCTGAAGGGGAAAGTGAGTACTGAGCAGTACTCAAGACGGGACAACACAAGTGACTTGAAGAGTACAACCATTGTGATGGGATCCCTGGATTTGAAAGTTCTCGTAATCCATCCTATCATTTTTCTGGCTGTCGCAATATTTGCTTGGTTATGCTCCTTAAACGTTAGGTCGTCAGACATTATTATTCCCAAATCCTTTACATGCTGTTTTCCTACTATGGGTACATTTGATTGTGTTTTGTACTCTGTATTATGTTTAAGGTCCTCATTTTTACCGTACCTGAGTACCTGGAATTTATCACTGTTAAACATCATGTTATTTTCTGATGCCCAGTCGAAAACTTGATTAATATCAGCTTGAAGTTTTTCAATGTCCTCAGCCGAGGTAATTTTCATACTGATTTTTGTGTCATCTGCAAAGGATGATACGAAGCTGTGACTTGTATTTTTGTCTATATCTGATATGAGAATAAGGAAAAGCAGCGGTGCAAGGACTGTACCCTGAGGTACAGAGCTTTTCACTGCACTTGGACTAGATTTTATATGGTTGACAGTTACTCGCTGAGTCCTGTTTGACAGAAAACTGAGTATCCAGCGTCCTACTTTACCGGTTATTCCCATTGACTTCATTTTGTGTGCTATCACGCCATGGTCACATTTATCGAAAGCCTTTGCGAAGTCCGTGTATATCACATCAGCATTCTGTTTTTCTTCTAATGCCTCGGTGACTTTGTCGTAGTGCTCAAGTAGCTGTGAGAGGCACGATCTTCCCGCTCGAAATCCATGTTGGGTTGGGTTGTGAAGGTCATTGGTGTCCGTGAAATTGGTGACCTGACTCCTAATCACTCTCTCAAATACTTTTATGATGTGCGATGTTAGTGCAACTGGTCTATAATTTTTTGCCAATGCTTTGCTCCCTCCCTTGTGTAGAGGGGCTATGTCTGCTACTTTAAGTGCATCTGGTATCTCCTCCGTGTTCAAGCTCTTCCTCCACACTATACTGAGTGCCTGTGCAACCGGCACTTTGCATTTCTTTATAAATATTGAATTCCATGAGTCTGGACCTGGGGCCGAGTGCATAGGCATGTTTTCAATTTCTTTTTCAAAATTTAGTGCGCTCGTGTTTATATCAGTTATATTTACAGGGGTTTGAATATCCCGCATAAAGAAATTGTCTGGATCTTCCACCTTCATGTTGTTTATTGGAGTGCTAAACATGTCCTCATACTGCTTTTTTAGGATTTCACTAATTTCTTTGTCATCCTTCGTGTATGAACCTTCACTTGTACGAATAGGTCCAATACTGGCAGTGGTTTTTGCTTTTGATTTCGCATATGAGAAGAAATATTTTGGATTTTTCTTTATTTCCCGAATTGCTTTCTGTTCTAACTGCCTTTCTTCAGTTTCATATGAGTGTTTCAATTTCCGCTCGATTTCTTCAATCTCCCTATTTAAATTATTCCTTCTTTGACGGGAAATTCGTGTCTGCATAAGCAGTTCCGTTATTTTTTTCCTGCGTTTATAGTGTCGTCTGCATTCTCTTTCTACGTTAGATCTCTTTCTGGCTTTCCTCAAAGGAACATGTTTCAGACAGACTTGATACGCTTCTGAAGTCAGCTTTTCTATTCCTTCTGTAGGACTTGTATTATTTAGAACAGTTCCCCATGGAATGTTTGTAAGTTCCCTGTTTATTATCTCCCAGTCTATCCTTTTATTATTAAAATTGAATTTACTGCTTTAAAGCCCCTCTCGCTTTATCAACGTTTTAGGTCTATTCTGAGTATTGATGGTCGTTTGCACTTCAATGAGTTTGTGATCTGAGTATGTGGTATCTGATATCGTAATGTCTCTGATAATGTCTTCATTGTTCGTAAAGACCAGATCTAGAATATTTTCATTTCTCGTTGGCTCCGATATCTGCTGATTGAGTGAAAATTTGTCACAGAATCTAAGTAGTTCTCTAATCTGTGGTTGGTTAGGTCCTGATAGATTTCCTGGTATAATATTATTGTTTGCTATTTTCCACCTGAGACTAGGCAAGTTGAAGTCACCTAGGAAGATAATATCAGGTATCGGGTTCTCCAAATTATCAAGGCTATTCTCAATTTTGCTTATCTGTTCTGTGAATTCCTCAGCCGTTGCATCTGGCGGTTTGTATATTAGTATAATCACTAAATTTATTTTCTCTATTTTTAATCCCAGTACCTCTACCACCTCATTTGTAACGTTTAGGAGCTCCGAGCATACAAGGTCTTCCCTAATATACAGACCCACTCCTCCATGTGACCTAATTTTCCTATCACACCTGTATAGGTTATATCCTGGAATCCAGATCTCACTGTCCAACAATTCCCCTGCATGGGTTTCTGTGAAAGCTCCAAATTTGACTGCATTTGACTGCGTGAGGAGGCCATTTATCAACTGTACTTTGTTGTTTGTTCTTGTTTTCAGTCCTTGTATGTTGGCAAAGATGAATGAGGTTACTCTATTAGTGATAGTTTGAATGGGAGACTTTTTCGGCAAGTCCATTATTCGCGGACATAATGAGTTTGTTATGTGTGTGTGTGTGTGTGTGTGTGTGTGTGTGTGTGTGTGTGTGTGTGTGTGTGTGTGTGTGTGTGTGTGTGTGTGTGTGTATGTGTGTGTATGTGTACTCACCTAGTTGTACTCACCTAGTTGTGTCTGCAGGATCGAGCATTGACTCTTGGATCCCGCCTTTCGAGCATCGGTTGTTTACAGCAATGACACCTGTCCCATTTCCCTATCATACCTGGTTTTAAAATTATGAATAGTATTTGCTTCCACAACCTGTTCCTGAAGTGCATTCCATTTTCCCACTACTCTCACGCTAAAAGAAAACTTCCTAACATCTCTGTGACTCATCTGAGTTTCAAGCTTCCATCCATGTCCCCTCGTTCTGTTGCTATTCCGTGTGAACATTTCGTCGATGTCCACTCTGTCAATCCCTCTGAGTATCTTATACGTTCCTATCATATCCCCCCTCTCCCTTCTTCTTTCTAGTGTCGTAAGGCACAGTTCCCTCAGGCGCTCCTCATACCCCATCCCTCGTAGCTCTGGGACGAGTCTCGTTGCAAACCTCTGAACCTTTTCCAGTTTCATTATATGCTTCTTCAGATGGGGACTCCATGATGAGGCGGCATATTCTAAGACTGGCCTTACGTAGGCAGTGTAAAGCGCCTTAAATGCCTCCTTACTTAGGTTTCTGAATGATGTTCTAACTTTTGCCAGTGTAGAGTACGCTGCTGTCGTTATCCCATTTATATGTGCCTCAGGAGATAGATTAGGTGTTACGTCCACCCCCAGGTCTCTTTCACGCGTCGTTACAGGTAGGCTGTTCCCCTTCATTGTGTACTGTCCCTTTGGTCTCCTATCTCCTAGTCCCATTTCCATAACTTTACATTTGCTCGTGTTGAATTCCAGTAGCCATTTCTCTGACCATCTCTGCAACCTGTTCAGGTCTTCTTGGAGGATCTTGCAATCCTCATCTGTCACAACTCTTCTCATCAACTTTGCGTCATCCGCAAACATCGACATGTAGGACTCTACGCCTGTAAACATGTTGTAAACATATACAAGAAATAGAATTGGTCCCAGCACCGATCCTTGTGGTACTCCACTTGTTACTGTTCGCCAGTCCGACTTCTCGCCCCTTACCGTAACTCTTTGGCTCCTTCCTGTTAGGTAGTTCCTTATCCATGCTAGGACCTTTCCCCCCACCCCCGCCTGCCTCTCGAGCTTGAACAGCAGTCTCATGTGCGGTACTGTATCAAAGGCTTTTTGGCAGTCCAGAAATATGCAGTCTGCCCAACCATCTCTGTCCTGTCTTATCCTCGTTATTTTATCATAGAATTCCAGAAGGTTTGTTAGGCACGATTTCCCTGTCCAGAACCCATGTTGATGTTTGTTCACAAACCTAATGTTCTCCAGGTGTGCAACCAGTCGTAGCCTAATTATTCTTTCCATTATTTTACAGGGGGATGCTTGTCAGTGATACAGGTCTATAGTTAAGTGCCTCCTCCCTATCACCTTTCTTGAAGATCGGTACGACATTTGCCTTCTTCCAGCAACTGGGCAATTCTCCTGACATAAGTGACTCATTAAAGATCATTACCAAAGGCACGCTGAGGGCCTGTGCTGCTTCTTTTAGTATCCACGGTGATACTTTGTCTGGTCCAACTGCTTTAGTTGCATCTAGAGTTGTCAACTGCTTCATTACCTCCTCTGCTGTCACCTCTATATCTGATAGTCTTTCATCTAGGGTAACCCCTTCCAACAATGGGAGCTGCTCAGGCTCGGTAGTGAACACTCCATGGAAACTGGCATTCAGTGCCTCGCAGATTTCCTTGTCACTTTCAGTATATGCCCCCTCTGTCTTCCTTAGTCTTGTCACTTGGTCGTTCACCGACATTTTTCTTCTTATATGACTGTGTAGTAACTTAGGTTGTTTTTTCGCTTTGATTGCAATATCGTTCTCACAGTCCCTTTCCGATGTTCGTCTTATGTTAATGTAATCGTTCCTAGCTCTGTTGTATCTGCTTCTGTTGTCCTCTGTTCTTTGTCTTCTGTACTTCCTCCACTCCCGCCTGCTGGCCATTTTTGCTTCCTGACACTGTCTATTAAACCATGGGTTATTATATTCCTTCTTATTTTTTCCCTTTACCGTTGGTATAAATAAATAAATTGGTGTGTGTGTGTGTGTGTGTGTGTGTGTGTGTGTGTGTGTGTGTGTGTGTGTGTGTGTGTGTGTGTGTGTGTATGTGTGTGTGTGTATGTCTGCCTTTATCTCAGAGTGGGTGGTGCAGAAATTAGCACCGTATTCAGTCCCGGAGTGACGTCACTGAGTGAGGTTCCTTAAATACCTCTTCCTCTAACCAGATTACAATTATATCCTATTATTGAGTGAGAATGCATTCAAGTGATTACGATATGATATTTTATTAACCTTGCACACTATTGTAGACGTCAGAGAGGCATTCCCCAGTCTCCACAAGCACTAGCCTCCCACAAGCACAGCGAGGCGAGTTTCACGGCGAGTCTCCTCTCATCCAGCGATGTGTTGCCACTCCAATTTGGTTGCTTTACTCCAGTTGTTCTATCGTTTGCAAGTTCACCATGGCACGTTGCACACTGCTTGCTGCACACTGCGTGAGGCCAAATACTATGATCTAGTCTCTATATTACTGCAAGGTCCCGACTATTTGACGATTATTCGCGGACCCCACTAACACGTGTGTCTCTCCTACGACGGCCTGTTACTGTGTGTGTGTGTGTGTGTGTGTGTGTGTGTGTGTGTGTGTGTGTGTGTGTGTGTGTGTGTGTGTGTATGTGTGTGTGTGTGTGTGCGTGTGTGTGTACACACCTAGTTGTACTCATCTACTTGTGCTTGTGGGGGTTAGGCTCTGGCTCTTTGGTCCCGCCTCTTAACTGTCAATCAACTGATGTACAGATTCCTGAGCCTACTGGGCTCTATCAGATCAACATTTGAAACAGTGTATGGAGTCAACCTCGACAACATCTCTGCCTAATGCATTCCACCTGTTAACTACTCTGACACTGAAAAAGTTTTTTCTAACGTCCCTGTGACTCATTAGGGTACTCAATCTCCACCTGTGTTCCCTTGTTCGTGTACCACCCGTGTTTAACAGTTTATCCTTATCGACCCTGTCAATTCCTATGGGAATTTAATAGGTAGTGATCATGTCTCCCCCTTACTCTTCTATCTTCCAGTGTCCTGAGGTGCAATTCACGCAGCCTTTCCTCGTACTTCATGCCTCTTAGTTCTGGAACTAGCCTAGTGGCATACCTCTGAACTTTTTCCGGCTTCGTCTTGTGTTTGACAAGTTTCAAGCTTCATTCTGGGTCCGCATTTTCCAGGACTGGTCATACATATGTGGTATACAAAGTTCTGAATGATTCCTTACACAGGTTCCTAAGCGCTGTTCTGATGTTAGTCAGTCTTGCAAATGCCGCAAATGTAATTATTTTTATGTGGGATTCAGGAGACAGGTTTGGAGTGATATCAACTCCTAGATCTTTCTCACTGTCCATTTCCTGAAGTACTCCATTACCTATTTTGTATCCTGTGTCTGGCCTCATGTTTCCACTTTATTTATTATTATATATACTATTATTTTCTATATACTATTATTTCCACTGTATTTACTATTTGTATGCTTGTATTCACCTAGTTGTGCATCCTACAGTGGGTAGTGAATCACATACCTATCCTTCAGGCAGTAGTGGACCCCATACCCATCCAACAGTGGGTAGTGAATCCCATACTTATCCTTCAGGCAGTAGTGGACCCCATACCCATCCTACATATGATAGTGGACCCCACACCCATCGTACAGTTGGTAGAGAAACCCATTCACGTCCTGCAGGTGGTAGTGGACCCCACAACCATCCAATGGGCAGTTGTTAGCCCCATACCCATCCAACAGGCCACATGCCTAACACAACAGACTGCCCTGTGTTCACCTGTGGACAATAATGGATCCCATACCCATCATGTGGGCAGTAATGAACCCCAAACATATCCTGTGGGTGATAGTGGAGATCATCCTCATCCTGTGGGCGGTAGTGGACCCCATACTCATACTGTGGGTGGTAGTGATTAGTGGAAACCCAGACAGCAGCCTGCAGTTCTCATTTAATCAGCTGCAGTCTTCCGGCTGGGGGGGGGGGTGAGGGGATGTTTTCATTTTCTCCGCGCTGAAGGCTCCCATCTGGGGGTATTTTCATTTTTTTTCCAACTGCAGCCTCCAGCACAGGGGAGGTGTTTTAATTTTTCGTATCATGTATCGACTCCTCCCTTCCATTATATATCATTTTCCTAAAAGGGAATTAAACAGCTCCCTTCTAGCCCCTACTATTTCGCTCTTAGAGATTAAACTGCAGGCTTCTGTCGAATCTAAATTTCGTCAGCTTGGTGACCCGCACAGACACAGTTAAACCATAATGGTCAATGACGTCATTACCCAGCCCGTCTTCACTCAACAAGTTCCGTTTTCTTGATAGCGTATTTAAAATAATTTTTCACATTTATTCCCATTTTTCGATATTATATGACAGGGAATAAATTAGACCTTCCGTCATGCATATTGTGCAATGACATCATCCATCATCCTCCCACAATAAGTTCGTTTTCCGTGATAGCATATTTAAAACCATTTTTCTTATCTTTCCTATCTTCAAAGATTATTTCTAGCTAAGATTGCATATTGGACATGAGAATGGAATTACAGATGGCCTATGTAGGAAACCATACAGGATCTCCTATTTACTTCCAGCCCATCTTAAACCAAACATCAACTGCTGCTATTAGGTAAACTGCAGAAGACCTATGTATGAGAAGTAAGTGAGGAAAATAGCATAATGTTCACACTGGTATTTACCTATGTCTCACCAAATGATTATTAAAAACCCTAATTATTTACAACCCTCTTTCATCCTCGTTTAACCACTTGCACCCTTCAATAATGGCACCTATATAAACTCCAGAATATTCTATCAATACCCTATCAATAGCCAGCTTATACCATTAGGTTACACACCTCTAACATATCACTTATAGTGTCCAGCCAAAGATCATTTATTGAGCTTAGGAATAAACATGCAATCTACTTTCACTCATTCATTGGACCCTATAGTTGACTCTTCAGAGGTTGCATGGCATTTCACCTTTCTTTTTATGAAGTCTTCAACAAAACCATTAGAGAAGCCATTGTTGCCTTGGACCTGCCTTACCTTACAGAGTTCTTCATCGACTTGCTTCCATCCTGAGCTGTGGCTGAGAGCACGGTCGACATAAGCGTTAACAACACTCCTCTTGTACCTGTCTGGGCAGTCACTGTTGGCATTTAGGCACATTCCTATGTTTGTTTCCTTAGTGTAGACTGCACTGTGGAAGCCTCCGCTCCTTTCTGTGACCGTTACATCTAAAAAGGGCAGCTTCCCATCCTTTTCCATTTCGTAAGTGAAACTCAACACAGAATTCCGCTCATATGCCTCCTTCAGCTCGTGCAGATGTCTGGCATCAGGTACCTGCGTAAAAATGTCATCAACATACCTGCAGTAAATGGCGGGTCTCAAGTCCATGTCAACTAAGACCTTCTGTTCGATGGTACCCATGTAGAAGTTCGCAAACAGGACACCTAGGGGAAAACCCATGGCGACCCCCATCTACTTGCTTATCCATGTGCCCATCTGGGCTTAAGAAGGGTGCCTCTTTAGTGCAAGCTTTGGGTTTTGTTATTTGGTTTTGTTGAAGACATCATAAAAAGAAAGGTGAAACACCATGCAACCTCTGAAGAATCAACTAACACAACACATGTACCCCCTATTAGACTATTTTACAGGAACTTCTTTTCGACGGCTCATAAAACAGAGGAAAGTGTCCTGAAAGATATTGTTGATAGGAACGTTATCCCTACAGATAAAAATCAGAAAATAAATTTGACGATTTACTATAAAACCAAAAAAATGGACAACGTTCTCATGAAAAACTCCCCAGACACCAAACAGAAAGCCTTGAAGGAAACCAACGTCGTCTATGCCTTCAAATGCCCACTTGGGGACTGTAAGCCCCAAAGAACTCAGTATATACGTAAGACAACAACGCCTCTTTCCAGGCGATTAACAATGCATAAACAACAGGGCTCCATCAAGGAACATATAATCTCTTCTCACAACTAAACCATCACCAGAGAAATCTTAACAAAAACACAGAAATCATCGACAGCAGGAGCCTCGACATCTGCGAGGCACTACACATCAAAAAGTTAACACCAGCAATCAACAGCCAATTAATGCACAACTATATTCTACCCACTTCAAGACTCCGAACCAATATAGAACTATGAACAGGAACCATCATGGGGCCAATAGACCTTCTGCAGTTACTTCCATTCTTATGTTTTTATACCCATTGGTTCGTGTTCTATGATGTGTAAATGTCAATCTCCTCACCCAAAACTTTTGTACCATATCACCTCACCCAAATGCGAGTATAAGTGTGGATGTATTATGCGTGTTTACAGGTTACAGTTACTTGATTAGACGATCAAGTCTAATTTAATAAAAAAAAACTCCCCTGGTACAACAGGTTGTGTGTATTTGATTCACTGCAATGATTGTGAGTCTGTGTACCTTGGACAAACAGGAAAATCCTTACAATTACGTATGTCCCAACACGCTTATAGTATAAGAACTGTCCAAACGTCTACTCCAGTCATATATATATATATATATATATATATATATATATATATATATATATATATATATATATATATATATATATATAATAGGGAAGGGAGTACCACCTCTGGCTGGAAGAAGGGGGACCCATAGCCTCGGAGGAAACCACACATAACGCATTGGAGGGAATGTGGGTCCCCTCCAATACAGTTTCTGTGTGCTTTTCTCCTACCACCCCCTTCCCTTTTTTTTTCCCTTTATTGTGTATTTAAAGGTTACAAAACATACAAGACAAATGCCTAAAGGTTATGGATCTCTTGAAGCTCCTCCGCTTCTGGACAGGAACCGAGGACGCAGCAAGCATTTCCCCTCTGGATCGCCACACTGAGACGCTGAAATAAAAAACTGGAAACCCTTGGGTTTCTGGTGACGTCAATGAGCTTGGACCCCAATTCCTTGAGAAATCCCAAGGCACTCTTGCCCCAGGGGCCATGCGTCTCAGACGCTATGGGAACAAAGAGGTATTGACCTTCCAGTCGCCTGTACTTGAGTGATTTTGCTGTTTCCCTGTGGTTGGCCGCCCCACCTGCTTGATCAGCTCCGAAGTGTACATAGGTGTCAGCCAGGGTGGATACACATGTGTAGTCCCACACCAACTGTCTACCCTCCTTCCATGAGTATATGGTGATGCCATCAGGGCGAAGTGCTGGGAAATCCGGGTTTTGGACCCCTAGGATGCGAGGTTCTCTCTCCGCTGGGCACCCAGCTGAGACGAGGCTTCTCTTGATGATGTCATTGACCTCGTTGTGTCTTGCATGCCAGCCCTTTGTGCTTCCGCAATGCAACCCATGCAGTCCGTATTGGTCTGCTTCCACCCTGTTGCAAATACACTTGTATTCAGTGTGAATTGGGGCACCAAGGCGGAGGGCCACTGCTACACGAAGGGATTCTGGATCTAGGCGCGTGCCCATTGCAGACATGGGTACTGCCAGGAGGAAGTATCCTGCATGGGGGGCACGCACTGCTCTGAGGCGGGCTTTCTCCTTGTCTGATGTTGCGACGCTTAGCATGGCATCAGCTACTTTTTCCACTAGAGGGTGGTCCCAGTCGGACTGTTTGTGTTGTTTTGTTGGCTCTATAATGGTTGCTGGGGCTGCAAGAACATTCCACTGATTTGAACATTCAGTGAAAGCAGGATCGTGTATCGTGATCGTGAAAGCAGGCGCAGATCAGGAAAGCAGGATCGTGAAAGCAGGCGTCTTGCACATACCAGACAATATATATATATATATATATATATATATATATATATATATATATATATATATATATATATATATATATATATATATATATATATATATATATATGCGAACAAGCCTGAATGGTCCCCAGGACAATATGCAACTGAAAACTCACAACCCAGAAGTGACTCGAACCCATACTCCCAGGAGCAACGCAACTGGTATGTACAAGACGCCTTAATCCACTTGACCATCACGACCGGACATAATGAGGTGATAGCCGAGGCTATTTGAACCACCCCACCGCCGGCACTCGGATAGTAATCTTGGGCATAGCATTTTACCAAATCACCTCATTCTTTGGGGCACACGTGAGGAACACAAATGCGAACAAGCCTGAATGGTCCCCAGGCCTCGGCTATCACCTCATTATGTCCGGTCGTGATGGTCAAGTGGATTAAGGCGTCTATTACATACCAGTTGCGTTGCTCCTGGGAGTATGGGTTCGAGTCACTTCTGGGGTGTGAGTTTTCAGTTGCATATTGTCCTGGGGACCATTCAGGCTTGTTCGCATTTGTGTTCCTCACGTGTGCCCCAAAGAATGAGGTGATTTGGTAAAATGCTATGCCCAAGATTACTATCCGAGTGCCGGCGGTGGGGTGGTTCAAATAGCCTCGGCTATCACCTCATTATGTCCGGTCGTGATGGTCAAGTGGATTAAGGCGTCTTGTACATACCAGTTGCGTTGCTCCTGGGAGTATGGGTTCGAGTCACTTCTGGGGTGTGAGTTTTCAGTAATATATATATATATATATATATATATATATATATATATAATATATATATATATATATATATATTATATATATATATATATATATATATATATATATATATATATTACTGAAAACTCACACCCCAGAAGTGACTCGAACCCATACTCCCAGGAGCAACGCAACTGGTATGTACAAGACGCCTTAATCCACTTGACCATCACGACCGGACATAATGAGGTGATAGCCGAGGCTATTTGAACCACCCCACCGCCGGCACTCGGATAGTAATCTTGGGCATAGCATTTTACCAAATCACCTCATTCTTTGGGGCACACGTGAGGAACACAAATGCGAACAAGCCTGAATGGTCCCCAGGACAATATGCAACTGAAAACTCACACCCCAGAAGTGACTCGAACCCATACTCCCAGGAGCAACGCAACTGGTATGTAATAGACGCCTTAATCCACTTGACCATCACGACCGGACATAATGAGGTGATAGCCGAGGCCTGGGGACCATTCAGGCTTGTTCGCATTTGTGTTCCTCACGTGTGCCCCAAAGAATGAGGTGATTTGGTAAAATGCTATGCCCAAGATTACTATCCGAGTGCCGGCGGTGGGGTGGTTCAAATAGCCTCGGCTATCACCTCATTATGTCCGGTCGTGATGGTCAAGTGGATTAAGGCGTCTTGTACATACCAGTTGCGTTGCTCCTGGGAGTATGGGTTCGAGTCACTTCTGGGGTGTGAGTTTTCAGTAATATATATATATATATATATATATATATATATATATATATATATAATATATATAAGCCTATACTTGCATAAACCACAAGTGAAGATAAACAATCTTTGGACAACACCCACCAGTGGGACTCGAACCCAGAAAGCACAACTACCTTCCAGTAGCTGGCATAACTAGTATGCTTTAACCCACTACGCCATCAGACCTTACAAAAGAAGTAGATAGTTCGAGATATATATATCTCAAACATCTCTACCTCCCGAAGGCACCAGATGAGTGAGGGGTCAGTCTGCAATTTTCGTCAAGCCACTGTCAATGTGAGAGAACTCGTGTCCAGCTTATAAGCCTATACTTGCATAAACCACAAGTGAAGATAAACAATCTTTGGACAACACCCACCAGTGGGACTCGAACCCAGAAAGCACAACTACCTTCCAGTAGCTGGCATAACTAGTATGCTTTAACCCACTACGCCATCAGACCTTACAAAAGAAGTAGATAGTTCGAGATATATATATCTCAAACATCTCTACCTCCCGAAGGCACCAGATGAGTGAGGGGTCAGTCTGCAATTTTCGTCAAGCCACTGTCAATGTGAGAGAACTCGTGTCCAGCTTATAAGCCTATACTTGCATAAACCACAAGTGAAGATAAACAATCTTTGGACAACACCCACCAGTGGGACTCGAACCCAGAAAGCACAACTACCTTCCAGTAGCTGGCATAACTAGTATGCTTTAACCCACTACGCCATCAGACCTTACAAAAGAAGTAGATAGTTCGAGATATATATATCTCAAACATCTCTACCTCCCGAAGGCACCAGATGAGTGAGGGGTCAGTCTGCAATTTTCGTCAAGCCACTGTCAATGTGAGAGAACTCGTGTCCAGCTTATAAGCCTATACTTGCATAAACCACAAGTGAAGATAAACAATCTTTGGACAACACCCACCAGTGGGACTCGAACCCAGAAAGCACAACTACCTTCCAGTAGCTGGCATAACTAGTATGCTTTAACCCACTACGCCATCAGACCTTACAAAAGAAGTAGATAGTTCGAGATATATATATCTCAAACATCTCTACCTCCCGAAGGCACCAGATGAGTGAGGGGTCAGTCTGCAATTTTCGTCAAGCCACTGTCAATGTGAGAGAACTCGTGTCCAGCTTATAAGCCTATACTTGCATAAACCACAAGTGAAGATAAACAATCTTTGGACAACACCCACCAGTGGGACTCGAACCCAGAAAGCACAACTACCTTCCAGTAGCTGGCATAACTAGTATGCTTTAACCCACTACGCCATCAGACCTTACAAAAGAAGTAGATAGTTCGAGATATATATATCTCAAACATCTCTACCTCCCGAAGGCACCAGATGAGTGAGGGGTCAGTCTGCAATTTTCGTCAAGCCACTGTCAATGTGAGAGAACTCGTGTCCAGCTTATAAGCCTATACTTGCATAAACCACAAGTGAAGATAAACAATCTTTGGACAACACCCACCAGTGGGACTCGAACCCAGAAAGCACAACTACCTTCCAGTAGCTGGCATAACTAGTATGCTTTAACCCACTACGCCATCAGACCTTACAAAAGAAGTAGATAGTTCGAGATATATATATCTCAAACATCTCTACCTCCCGAAGGCACCAGATGAGTGAGGGGTCAGTCTGCAATTTTCGTCAAGCCACTGTCAATGTGAGAGAACTCGTGTCCAGCTTATAAGCCTATACTTGCATAAACCACAAGTGAAGATAAACAATCTTTGGACAACACCCACCAGTGGGACTCGAACCCAGAAAGCACAACTACCTTCCAGTAGCTGGCATAACTAGTATGCTTTAACCCACTACGCCATCAGACCTTACAAAAGAAGTAGATAGTTCGAGATATATATATCTCAAACATCTCTACCTCCCGAAGGCACCAGATGAGTGAGGGGTCAGTCTGCAATTTTCGTCAAGCCACTGTCAATGTGAGAGAACTCGTGTCCAGCTTATAAGCCTATACTTGCATAAACCACAAGTGAAGATAAACAATCTTTGGACAACACCCACCAGTGGGACTCGAACCCAGAAAGCACAACTACCTTCCAGTAGCTGGCATAACTAGTATGCTTTAACCCACTACGCCATCAGACCTTACAAAAGAAGTAGATAGTTCGAGATATATATATCTCAAACATCTCTACCTCCCGAAGGCACCAGATGAGTGAGGGGTCAGTCTGCAATTTTCGTCAAGCCACTGTCAATGTGAGAGAACTCGTGTCCAGCTTATAAGCCTATACTTGCATAAACCACAAGTGAAGATAAACAATCTTTGGACAACACCCACCAGTGGGACTCGAACCCAGAAAGCACAACTACCTTCCAGTAGCTGGCATAACTAGTATGCTTTAACCCACTACGCCATCAGACCTTACAAAAGAAGTAGATAGTTCGAGATATATATATCTCAAACATCTCTACCTCCCGAAGGCACCAGATGAGTGAGGGGTCAGTCTGCAATTTTCGTCAAGCCACTGTCAATGTGAGAGAACTCGTGTCCAGCTTATAAGCCTATACTTGCATAAACCACAAGTGAAGATAAACAATCTTTGGACAACACCCACCAGTGGGACTCGAACCCAGAAAGCACAACTACCTTCCAGTAGCTGGCATAACTAGTATGCTTTAACCCACTACGCCATCAGACCTTACAAAAGAAGTAGATAGTTCGAGATATATATATCTCAAACATCTCTACCTCCCGAAGGCACCAGATGAGTGAGGGGTCAGTCTGCAATTTTCGTCAAGCCACTGTCAATGTGAGAGAACTCGTGTCCAGCTTATAAGCCTATACTTGCATAAACCACAAGTGAAGATAAACAATCTTTGGACAACACCCACCAGTGGGACTCGAACCCAGAAAGCACAACTACCTTCCAGTAGCTGGCATAACTAGTATGCTTTAACCCACTACGCCATCAGACCTTACAAAAGAAGTAGATAGTTCGAGATATATATATCTCAAACATCTCTACCTCCCGAAGGCACCAGATGAGTGAGGGGTCAGTCTGCAATTTTCGTCAAGCCACTGTCAATGTGAGAGAACTCGTGTCCAGCTTATAAGCCTATACTTGCATAAACCACAAGTGAAGATAAACAATCTTTGGACAACACCCACCAGTGGGACTCGAACCCAGAAAGCACAACTACCTTCCAGTAGCTGGCATAACTAGTATGCTTTAACCCACTACGCCATCAGACCTTACAAAAGAAGTAGATAGTTCGAGATATATATATCTCAAACATCTCTACCTCCCGAAGGCACCAGATGAGTGAGGGGTCAGTCTGCAATTTTCGTCAAGCCACTGTCAATGTGAGAGAACTCGTGTCCAGCTTATAAGCCTATACTTGCATAAACCACAAGTGAAGATAAACAATCTTTGGACAACACCCACCAGTGGGACTCGAACCCAGAAAGCACAACTACCTTCCAGTAGCTGGCATAACTAGTATGCTTTAACCCACTACGCCATCAGACCTTACAAAAGAAGTAGATAGTTCGAGATATATATATCTCAAACATCTCTACCTCCCGAAGGCACCAGATGAGTGAGGGGTCAGTCTGCAATTTTCGTCAAGCCACTGTCAATGTGAGAGAACTCGTGTCCAGCTTATAAGCCTATACTTGCATAAACCACAAGTGAAGATAAACAATCTTTGGACAACACCCACCAGTGGGACTCGAACCCAGAAAGCACAACTACCTTCCAGTAGCTGGCATAACTAGTATGCTTTAACCCACTACGCCATCAGACCTTACAAAAGAAGTAGATAGTTCGAGCTACTGGAAGGTAGTTGTGCTTTCTGGGTTCGAGTCCCACTGGTGGGTGTTGTCCAAAGATTGTTTATCTTCACTTGTGGTTTATGCAAGTATAGGCTTATAAGCTGGACACGAGTTCTCTCACATTGACAGTGGCTTGACGAAAATTGCAGACTGACCCCTCACTCATCTGGTGCCTTCGGGAGGTAGAGATGTTTGAGATATATATATCTCGAACTATCTACTTCTTTTGTAAGGTCTGATGGCGTAGTGGGTTAAAGCATACTAGTTATGCCAGCTACTGGAAGGTAGTTGTGCTTTCTGGGTTCGAGTCCCACTGGTGGGTGTTGTCCAAAGATTGTTTATCTTCACTTGTGGTTTATGCAAGTATAGGCTTATAAGCTGGACACGAGTTCTCTCACATTGACAGTGGCTTGACGAAAATTGCAGACTGACCCCTCACTCATCTGGTGCCTTCGGGAGGTAGAGATGTTTGAGATATATATATCTCGAACTATCTACTTCTTTTGTAAGGTCTGATGGCGTAGTGGGTTAAAGCATACTAGTTATGCCAGCTACTGGAAGGTAGTTGTGCTTTCTGGGTTCGAGTCCCACTGGTGGGTGTTGTCCAAAGATTGTTTATCTTCACTTGTGGTTTATGCAAGTATAGGCTTATAAGCTGGACACGAGTTCTCTCACATTGACAGTGGCTTGACGAAAATTGCAGACTGACCCCTCACTCATCTGGTGCCTTCGGGAGGTAGAGATGTTTGAGATATATATATCTCGAACTATCTACTTCTTTTGTAAGGTCTGATGGCGTAGTGGGTTAAAGCATACTAGTTATGCCAGCTACTGGAAGGTAGTTGTGCTTTCTGGGTTCGAGTCCCACTGGTGGGTGTTGTCCAAAGATTGTATATAATATATATATATATATATATATATATATAATGTCGTACCTAATAGCCAGAACGCACTTCTCAGCCTACTATTCAAGGCCCGATTTGCCTAATAAGCCAAGTTTTCATGAATTAATGTTTTTTCGTCTACCTAACCTACCTAACCTAACCTAACCTAGCTTTTTTTGGCTACCTAACCTAACCTTACCTATAAATATAGGTTAGGTTAGGTTAGGTAGGGTTGGTTATGTTCGGTCATATATCTACATTAATTTTAACTCCAATAAAAAAAAATTGACCTCATACATAGAGAAAAGGGTTGCTTTATCATTTCATAAGAAAAAAATTATAGTAAATATATTAATTCAGGAAAACTTGGCTTATTAGGCAAATCGGGCCTTGAATAGTAGGCTGAGAAGTGAGTTCTGGCTACTAGGTACGACATATATATATATATATATATATATATATATATGTCGGCAATTCACTCCGGCGTCTCGTCGCTAAGGCTGCTGCTAGAGCAGTTAGTCAGGCAGCAGCCGACATGCTGAAGCCAAAACAGCATGGGTTTGGCATTCCCCAAGGGTGTGAGGCAGCGGCTCATGCAGCTAGAGCCTACATTGCCAACATTACGAATGAAAAAGCCCTGATAAAGCTGGACTTCAAAAATGCTTTCAATCTGGTTAGAAGGGATGCAGTACTCAGTGCAGTTCATCGCCTTTTTCCTTCCCTTTACTCGTTTGTAAACTCATGCTACAGCAAGAATCTAACCCTGCTTTTTGGGGAACATGAAATTGAATCACAAGAAGGTGTCCAACAAGGTGACCCCCTTGCTCCTTTTCTGTTCTGCCTAGTTATCAAGGAAGTCACCGATAACCTGTCCAGTGAGCTCAACATTTGGTTTTTGGATGATGGTACTCTAGCCGGCTCCCCAGCCTCACTCTTGGACGACATAAGAATAATCCAGGAGCAAGGAGCAAGCCTAGGCCTCACCCTGAACCCTTCCAAGTGCGAAATAACCTCCACCAACCAGCACATAATAGAGCAAATAAAGGTTGTTTTGCCTGACATTCATACAACCAACCCTGAGGACAGCACACTCCTAGGTGCTCCTCTTGGAAGGAATGCCATCGACGTGGTCCTTGGTAAGAAGATCACTGACCTGAAGAGGATGAACGAGAGGATTGAAGACATCGATGCTCATGATGCACTTTACCTCATCACCAGATGCTTGTCCCTTCCCAGGCTGACCTACTTTCTAAGATGTTCGCCATCTTTCAACAATATTAAATTAGAAGAGTATGACAGCTTGCTGAAATCAACACAAGAAAAAGCCCTCAATCTTTCCCTCAGCGACTCACAGTGGAAACAGGCCTCCCTTCCTGTCAGACTCGGGGGCCTTGGCGTGCGCACAGCAACACAAATTGCTGTACCAGCGTTCCTGTCCTCTTCAGTGGGGTCTGACAACTTGGTGAAGGAAATCCTACCTGAGCACCTAGTTCAACAGGCAGGGGTGCATGATCCCACCTTCACAGACTACACAACCAAATGGGTCTCTCTCGCAGGACCAGCACCCCAACCACCGCCTTCTGAAGCCCATAAGCAATCCAGCTGGGATCGCCCCATTGCCTACCAAGAAGCTGCAACTTTGCTAGAAGCTGCGACGACACCACATGACACTGCCCGACTTAGAGCTGTAGCAGCTCCCCATGCAGGTGATTTCCTATTAGCAACCCCAATGTCAGCAACCGGCACCCGTCTCACACCGCAGGCCCTCCGAATTGCCGTGGCTCTTCGCCTAGCTGCCCCAATCCACACCGAATACAGGTGTATTTGCGGCGAGGCAGAGGCCGACAGATATGGACGGCATGGCCTTCTTTGCCAAAGGACCGGAGGATGGCATGCAAGACACGGCGAGGTTAATGACATTATTAAGAGAAGCCTTACCACAGCCGGTTGTCCAGCAGAGAGAGAGCCCCGTTACCTAATGTCCCGCAACTCTGATGAGCCTGTCGGTCGCCCAGACGGAATTACGGTGAACCCCTGGAAGAATGGTAGACAGTTGGTGTGGGACTACACTTGCGTTTCAACTTTAGCCAATACCTATGTTGACTTCAGTGCTACATAAGCAGGAGGAGCTGCCAATCACCGGGAAGCGGCCAAGTCACGTAAATACAGAGACCTTGAGCACCACTACAATTTTGTCCCCATTGCCTCAGAGACGCTTGGTGCCTGGGGTAAAAGTGCTGCTAGCTTTTTAAAGGAGTTGGGGTCTAAGCTAATCGAAACAACTAGAGACCCCAGAGCTGCCAGTTTTCTTTTTCAGCGCCTTAGTGTGGCAATCCAGAGAGGAAATGCTCACTGCATCCATGGTTCGTGCCCGCCATCTGAGGAGCTGGAGGAGCTATTCAACTTATGACAAGCAGCCTTGTACCCTGTATGTAATCAATATTGTAACTTTTTTTGTGTAATGACATTTTCAAATAAAGTTAGATAAATATACACACTTAACAAAAGAATAGGGGTGGTAGGAGAAGAAAATATCAAAGTGTTCAGTGAGGATCCAAAAGGTCTTCTCTGAGTACTCTTTATTTTCTTCTCTGAGGCTATGGGTCCCTACATTTGCACCAGAGGTGGTACCCCTTCTAGGTTTTTATATATATATATAGATATATATATTTTGTGACGATAATCTCTTTCAAGAGAGATTGAGCCTGCTCTTCCCTATATCATTTACGTCATTCTACAAGTACAAGATGCTATATTAAAGATACGTCCACCAGTATCACAAAACGTTTTGCCCAGGAAGCAAAGCGTACCTTGCACCACCCGACACGCCGGCTCTCCACCCGTCGTCAACGAGCAAACCACCCATTCTCTGCCTGCCTGCTCTTGATTGGCTGGTGTATCGCCAACAGCACACCTGCACCTGCACTCACGCCCTCTACCTGAGTCGACGTCTGGGCCAGCTCACGCCGTACTCCTCAGAATATCTCTGTGCTCTTAGAAGTTGACATCTCTCTCTGGTAGACTTAGCCCTGGCTGTCGTGTACTAAGGGAGGTGGCAGCTCTAGCCAATATTCTCAGCACCTGATTATTTATTGTCTTGCACATTATTTTATATTAGAGTAAATTTCCATATCTATTAATTATTCATGTTTTGTTTGTTGACTTGTTTTGAATTTTACGTAAGCCAAGGGATTGTCTTTGTTCATATCTTGTTTTCTAAAGTAATTAAAATTTCATTGTTTATATTTTGTGTTTTGCGTGTCTTCCCATTACCTTACCACAGACAAACAGGCAAGCAGTCTCTTTTTTTTTTATGTAAGTGTGACCAGGCATTGACACCTGCCATTGGAGGACTGCCGAACATCAACACTCCAACACTTTACCGTCACTATATACACACACACACACATATATATATATATATATATATATATATATATATATATATATATATATATATATATATATATATATATATATATATACCTGCTACCTATATACCTGATACCTGCACCCCGCTACCTGCGCCCTACCCAGCCAGCCGCCCATCAACACACAGCCTACCCACACACGGTGCCCAGGCCATGCCCAACTCCCCCAGGAGGGTAATGCTTGCCGTGTTACTCTCCATCTGGGAAGGAGAGGGTGCACTCAGCGGGCAGCCAGGCGTCATCACATCTAGGCATGGCACATGTCGCACCTGACACACACCCTCTTTCCAGCCAAGAAGATGGCCACCCAAGAGGAAACTGTCAAGTGTGTGACAGACGGTATCGTCTCAATTCAAATGGAACTGTCCGCTATCATTCTGTCAATTCATGTGGTTGTCTAGGGTCTAGGCGCCTGCCCCGGGGCAGTAACGATGGACAACCTGCTGCAGGAGCGAGGAACAATACCTCCCTCAACTTCATTTCAGCAGATAATCTGCTTGAAGCAATCAAAGCGACGTCCACCAGGACCTTGCCCCACATCCCCAAGGCTGCCCGTCATCAAGCAGCAGCCAAACTCACCAGTCTGCTGACAAAGGTCAACAATGTTCCTAGAACCATTGGAGCATGGCACAATCTCCTTCTATTTGGGAATGCATGCCTAGCATTACCGCCCAGGAGAGACAAGTCATTAGCAACCTCTGTAATCAGAGCTCTTAATGAATTCCCCAGAGCAAACAACCTGGTCCGCCTCCCCCCTCGTGCCAAGAACACCAGCCGCAGGACGACCAACAATAACTCATCTGAGAACCACAAAATGAGAGCACAGTTCACCAGGAAAATAGAAGAGGGCAATACCACAGGTGCCATCAGAATCATGACCAGCGATGACACTATTGCCCCCAGGAACGCCACGACAGCAGAGGCTCTTCAAGACAAACACCCACCCAGAGCCCCCGACAGCAGCAGGGATCCCCAGGAAAACAATGCTGGCATAGAACCCTTAACTGTTCGAGAATCTGAGGTGTACAAAGCAGCCATGTCTTTCCCAACAGGTTCAGCAGGGGGCTTTACAGGCCTAAGACCCCAGCACATCAAACAAATGCTGAACCCGGTGCTTGGAGATGCTGCAAAGGACCTTCTAGTGGAACTTACCAGATTCTCCAACATGTGTTTGGCTGGCGGCATCCCTGAGGACATCAGGCCTGTCTTTTATGGAGCAGCACTCTGTGCTCTAAAGAAGAAGGATAGGGGTATCAGGCCCATTGCCGTTGGCAACACCCTCCGACGCCTTGTAGCTAAGGCTGCAGTGAGATCTATCAGCCAGGAAGCAGCCACCTTGCTGAAACCTCATCAGCTCGGGTTTGGGATTCCCCTAGGTTGTGAAGCTGCAGCACATGCAGCGCGGGCTTACATTGTTGATCTCCCGGACCAGAAGGCACTAGTAAAGCTTGACTTCAAAAATGCCTTCAATCAAGTCAGACGAGACGCTGTCCTCAGGGCTGTACACAACCATTTCCGTCCCCTTTACCCATTCATGCGATCGTGCTACAGTGGGGACTCTAAGCTTCTTTTTGTGGAGCATGAAATAAACTCCTGTGAAGGTGTCCAACAAGGTGACCCCTTAGCCCCCCTCCTTTTCTGCCTAGCTATCAAAGAGGTCACTGATAGTCTGACAAGCAGCTAAACATCTGGTACCTGGATGATGGCACTCTAGCTGGAACTCCGGAAACCATTTTGGGGGATATAAGGAAAATCCAGGAGCAGGGAGCAGCCTTAGGCCTCATTCTCAATGCATCCAAATGTGAAATAATCTCCCGCAACCCAGACATCACTGGGCAAATACAAAATGCTCTTCCAGACATTCTCGTTGTCGAGCCACCGGACTGCACTCTCCTGGGTGCCCCCATTGGCCCACGAGCAATCGAGGAGGTCCTGGCTGCAAAAATCACTGACCTAAAGAGAATGCAGGACAGGATTGACAAGATTGATGCCCATGATGCTCTCTTTCTCCTTACAAGATGCCTGTCTCTCCCTAAGTTGACCTACTTTCTGAGATGTTCTCCATCCTACGGCAGCCCTAAGTTAAATGTGTAGGACACCCTTCTGAGGTCCATGCTGGTGAAAGTCCTGAACCTGCCATTGGACGACTCTCAGTGGGAGCAAGCAACCCTTCCTGTAAGACTCGGCGGCCTTGGTGTCCGCACAGCCTCCCAAATTGCTCTACCAGCCTTCCTTTCCTCCTCTCATGCATCGCACGACCTCGTCAGAGATATTTTACCTGCAACCCTGAGAGATTCAGCAGGAATACACGATCCTGCTTTCACTGAATGTTCAAATCAGTGGAATGTTCTTGCAGCCCCAGCAACCATTATAGAGCCAACAAAACAACACAAACAGTCCGGCTGGGACCACCCTCTAGTGGAAAAAGTAGCTGATGCCATGCTAAGCGTCGCAACATCAGACAAGGAGAAAGCCCGCCTCAGAGCAGTGCGTGCCCCCCATGCAGGAGACTTCCTCCTGGCAGTACCCATGTCAGCAATGGGCACGCGCCTAGATCCAGAATCCCTTCGTGTAACAGTGGCCCTCCGCCTTGGTGCCCCAATTCACACTGAATACAAGTGTATTTGCAACAGGGTGGAAGCAGACCAATACGGACTGCATGGGTTGCATTGCGGAAGCACAAAGGGCTGGCATGCAAGACACAACGAGGTCAATGACATCATCAAGAGAAGCCTCGTCTCAGCTGGGTGCCCAGCGGAGAGAGAACCTCGCATCCTAGGGGTCCAAAACCCGGATTTCCCAGCACTTCGCCCTGATGGCATCACCATATACTCATGGAAGGAGGGTAGACAGTTGGTGTGGGACTACACATGTGTATCCACCCTGGCTGACACCTATGTACACTTCGGAGCTGATCAAGCAGGTGGGGCGGCCAACCACAGGGAAACAGCAAAATCACTCAAGTACAGGCGACTGGAAGGTCAATACCTCTTTGTTCCCATAGCGTCTGAGACGCATGGCCCCTGGGGCAAGAGTGCCTTGGGATTTCTCAAGGAATTGGGGTCCAAGCTCATTGACGTCACCAGAGACCCAAGGGCTTCCAGTTTTTTATTTCAGCGTCTCAGTGTGGCGATCCAGAGGGGAAATGCTTGCTGCGTCCTCGGTTCCTGTCCAGAAGCGGAGGAGCTTCAAGAGATCCATAACCTTTAGGCATTTGTCTTGTATGTTTTGTAACCTTTAAATACACAATAAAGGGGGAAAAAAAAGGGAAGGGGGTGGTAGGAGAAAAGCACACAGAAACTGTATTGGAGGGGACCCACATTCCCTCCAATGCGTTATGTGTGGTTTCCTCCGAGGCTATGGGTCCCCCTTCTTCCAGCCAGAGGTGGTACTCCCTTCTCTCTTTCTCTCTCTCACTCACTCTCCCTATCTCTCTCTCTCTCTCTCTCTCTCTCTCTCTCTCTCTCTCTCTCTCTCTCTCTCTCTCTCTCTCTCTCTCTCTCTCTCTCTCTCTATATATATATATATATATATATATATATATATATATATATATATATGTCGTACCTAGTAGCCAGAACTCACTTCTCAGCCTACTATTCAAGGCCCGATTTGCCTAATAAGCCAAGTTTTCCTGAATTAATATATTTACTATAATTTTTTTCTTATGAAATGATAAAGCAACCCTTTTCTCTATGTATGAGGTCAATTTTTTTTTATTGGAGTTAAAATTAACGTAGATATATGACCGAACCTAACCAACCCTACCTAACCTAACCTAACCTGTATTTATAGGTAAGGTTAGGTTAGGTAGCCAAAAAAAGCTAGGTTAGGTTAGGTTAGGTAGGTTAGGTAGACGAAAAAACATTAATTCATGAAAACTTGGCTTATTAGGCAAATCGGGCCTTGAATAGTAGGCTTAGAAGTGCGTTCTGGCTATTAGGTACGACATATATATATATATATATATATATATATATATATATATATATATATTTTATATATATAAATTTTATATATATATATATATATATATATATATATATATATATATATATATATATATATATATATATATATATATAACCCCATCCACCTCACTCAAATGTAGATATAAACAAATCGAAGATGTGTAAGTTCTATTCAGTTGTGTATGTGTAAACTAAAGTCTTTGAAAATGTAATAAGTTTTACGAAACGCGCTCAAGTGTCGCGTCATACTAGAAATAAAAATGAATTTTGGAGAATTGATTTTTGAATTACCACCAACAGTGAAAAGAAACGTATGAAAGATCGAGAAAATTTGTATATATATATATATATATATATATATATATATATCGAATTCGATAGATACATATAGATACAGCGAATAGCAGGCGGCTTGACGTTTGCGAGGCAATACACATCAAGAAGTCAACACCAGCAATCAACAGCCAATTATTGCACAACTATATTCTACCCACCTCAAGACTCCGCTCCAATATAGAAGCATCAAGAAATATGGACCAATAGGCTTTCTACAAACACTTCTATTCAATACCCATTGTTTCTGTTCTGTCTTGTGTTGATACTTTTAATACCCTATTAATATCCCCTCTTGTTCTGTCTTGTGTTAATGCCACATCACCCCTCCCACCTCACTCAAATGTAGATATAAAATCAGAGATACGTAAGTTCTAATTAGTTGTGTATTTGTGAAGTCTTTGAAAATGTAATAAGTTTTACGAAACGCGCCCGTGTCGCGTCAGACTAGAAATAAAAATGAATTTTGGAGAAGTGATTTTTGATTTACCTCCAACAGTGAAGCGTAATGTACGAAAGATTGAGAAAATTCGTGTTAGAATTATTAATCTTACTTTTTCGGTCATATTTAATAATATATATATAACTGAAAACTCACACCCCAGAAGTGACTCGAACCCATACTCCCAGGAGCAACGCAACTGGTATGTACAAGACGCCTTAATCCACTTGACCATCAACGACCGGACATAATGAGGTGATAGCCGAGGCTATTTGAACCACCCCACCGCCGGCACTCGGATAGTAATCTTGGGCATAGCATTTTACCAAATCACCTCATTCTTTGGGGCACACGTGAGGAACACAAATGCGAACAAGCCTGAATGGTCCCCAGGACAATATGCAACTGAAAACTCACACCCCAGAAGTGACTCGAACCCATACTCCCAGGAGCAACGCAACTGGTATGTACAAGACGCCTTAATCCACTTGACCATCAACGACCGGACATAATGAGGTGATAGCCGAGGCTATTTGAACCACCCCACCGCCGGCACTCGGATAGTAATCTTGGGCATAGCATTTTACCAAATCACCTCATTCTTTGGGGCACACGTGAGGAACACAAATGCGAACAAGCCTGAATGGTCCCCAGGACAATATGCAACTGAAAACTCACACCCCAGAAGTGACTCGAACCCATACTCCCAGGAGCAACGCAACTGGTATGTACAAGACGCCTTAATCCACTTGACCATCAACGACCGGACATAATGAGGTGATAGCCGAGGCTATTTGAACCACCCCACCGCCGGCACTCGGATAGTAATCTTGGGCATAGCATTTTACCAAATCACCTCATTCTTTGGGGCACACGTGAGGAACACAAATGCGAACAAGCCTGAATGGTCCCCAGGACAATATGCAACTGAAAACTCACACCCCAGAAGTGACTCGAACCCATACTCCCAGGAGCAACGCAACTGGTATGTACAAGACGCCTTAATCCACTTGACCATCAACGACCGGACATAATGAGGTGATAGCCGAGGCTATTTGAACCACCCCACCGCCGGCACTCGGATAGTAATCTTGGGCATAGCATTTTACCAAATCACCTCATTCTTTGGGGCACACGTGAGGAACACAAATGCGAACAAACCTGAATGGTCCCCAGGACAATATGCAACTGAAAACTCACACCCCAGAAGTGACTCGAACCCATACTCCCAGGAGCAACGCAACTGGTATGTACAAGACGCCTTAATCCACTTGACCATCAACGACCGGACATAATGAGGTGATAGCCGAGGCTATTTGAACCACCCCACCGCCGGCACTCGGATAGTAATCTTGGGCATAGCATTTTACCAAATCACCTCATTCTTTGGGGCACACGTGAGGAACACAAATGCGAACAAGCCTGAATGGTCCCCAGGACAATATGCAACTGAAAACTCACACCCCAGAAGTGACTCGAACCCATACTCCCAGGAGCAACGCAACTGGTATGTACAAGACGCCTTAATCCACTTGACCATCAACGACCGGACATAATGAGGTGATAGCCGAGGCTATTTGAACCACCCCACCGCCGGCACTCGGATAGTAATCTTGGGCATAGCATTTTACCAAATCACCTCATTCTTTGGGGCACACGTGAGGAACACAAATGCGAACAAGCCTGAATGGTCCCCAGGACAATATGCAACTGAAAACTCACACCCCAGAAGTGACTCGAACCCATACTCCCAGGAGCAACGCAACTGGTATGTACAAGACGCCTTAATCCACTTGACCATCAACGACCGGACATAATGAGGTGATAGCCGAGGCTATTTGAACCACCCCACCGCCGGCACTCGGATAGTAATCTTGGGCATAGCATTTTACCAAATCACCTCATTCTTTGGGGCACACGTGAGGAACACAAATGCGAACAAGCCTGAATGGTCCCCAGGACAATATGCAACTGAAAACTCACACCCCAGAAGTGACTCGAACCCATACTCCCAGGAGCAACGCAACTGGTATGTACAAGACGCCTTAATCCACTTGACCATCAACGACCGGACATAATGAGGTGATAGCCGAGGCTATTTGAACCACCCCACCGCCGGCACTCGGATAGTAATCTTGGGCATAGCATTTTACCAAATCACCTCATTCTTTGGGGCACACGTGAGGAACACAAATGCGAACAAGCCTGAATGGTCCCCAGGACAATATGCAACTGAAAACTCACACCCCAGAAGTGACTCGAACCCATACTCCCAGGAGCAACGCAACTGGTATGTACAAGACGCCTTAATCCACTTGACCATCAACGACCGGACATAATGAGGTGATAGCCGAGGCTATTTGAACCACCCCACCGCCGGCACTCGGATGGTAATCTTGGGCATAGCATTTTATCAAATCACCTCATTCTTTGGGGCACACGTGAGGAACACAAATGCAAACAAGCCTGAATGGTCCCCAGGACTATATACAACTGAAAACTCACACCCCAGAAGTGACTCGAACCCATACTGCCAGGAGCAATGCAACTGGTATGTACAGGGACGC
This sequence comes from Procambarus clarkii, assembly GCF_040958095.1. Classification (NCBI taxonomy): domain Eukaryota; kingdom Metazoa; phylum Arthropoda; class Malacostraca; order Decapoda; family Cambaridae; genus Procambarus; species Procambarus clarkii. Next base: position 1,873,618 of record NC_091236.1, on the reverse strand, counting down.
CTTAATCCGCTTGACCATTATGACCGGACAAAAGGAAGTGATAGCCGAAGCTATTTGAACCACTTCCCCGCCGGCACTCGGATGGTAATCTTGGGCATAGCATTTTATCAAATCACCTCATTCCAAGGTGAGGAATGCTCAAGATTACCATTCGAGTGCCGGCGGGGAAGTGGTTCAAATAGCTTCGGCTATCACTTCCTTTTGTCCGGTCGTGATGGTCAAGCGGATTAAGGCGTCCCTGTACATACCAGTTGCGTTGCTCCTGGCAGTATGGGTTCGAGTCACTTCTGGGGTGTGAGTTTTCAGTTGTATATAGTCCTGGGGACCATTCAGGCTTGTTTGCATATATATATATATATATATATATATATATATATATATATATATATATATATATATATATATATATACATATATATATATATATATATATATATATATATATATATATATATATATATATATATATATATGTCGTACCTAGTAGCCAGAACGCACTTCTCAGTCTACTATGCAATGCCCGATTTGCCTAATAAGCCAAGTTTACTTTACACACAACTGTAACCCTGTAAACACGCTAATTCATCATACTTATACTAGCATTTGGGTGAGGTAATATGGTACAACAGTTTTGGGTGAGGTGAACAAATTTGTGACAAACACAAGACAAAACACGAAACTAAGGGTATTGGATATGAGAACATAAGAATGGAAGTGACTGCAGAGGGCCTATTTCCCATACTTCCTCTTGATGCTTCTATATTGGTTTGGAGTCTCGAAGTGGGTAAAATATAGTTGTGCATTAATTGGCTGTTGTTTGCCAGCAATCAACTGTTGGTAACTGTTGATTGCCAGTTGGTAACAAACTGCGTACCTTTAAGCGTTGTGTGTCCCCGTGGCCGTCCTCCTGCCACCGTAACCAGCAGTGGGAAACGACTCTAGCAAGGTTGCGTCTTGGCCATACTCGCTTAACTCACGGTCACTTAATGGAGTGCCGCCCGGCTCCTTATTGTCCAAATTGCATTGTCCTTCTTACAGTCGTGCATATCCTTGTTGAATGTCCTGACTTCCAGGACGAGAGTATGTCTTGCTTTCCGATCGTCCCTCGTGGACACTTGTCCCGCGATAGACATCTTGGTGAATCGGATACTTTTGATATCGTTCGCCTTATGCGTTTCTGTTCTCGTATTGGCATCCTTGGAGATGTTTAGCGCCCTCGGATTATTCCGCACATTTGATGTTGTTACCAAGCTTTTCCGGTTTGGTGCCTTCTTTTGATAATTACCTACTTGCACAATGAAATAGATGCAAATTCACATCAATACGCCATTAAGATATATAGAGAATATCTGTAAATATTGCATGGCAAATATATGGTTAGTAAATAAAATGATCTTTTATGGAAGATCAATAACCAACTAAATGGTTAATTACTACTAAATACTATAACAGCAGCTTAGTTGTAAGAAGTGAGAGACGAGAACATCGGCTGCCACGCGTCACTGACAACGTGTTGCATCAAGAAATTTGGGCCATGTGAGCGAAGCGTAGCCTATCTTCTTTCTTGATGTAGACTCGGGAGCTGAAAGGCAGTTAAATTGTAGAAATTGTCTGCATGAAACTGGCTGGTTTATATTCCTAAATTAAATTGAGGAGACTTAGATAAGGAAAGTACTGGTTTAATTTTGTGGTTCCTACGGCTTAACGACAACCCTCCCACCTGTTTATTATCGTGATCACTATAAAAAAAACAAGGGTAAGGACTTATGGTTGCCGAGCCGAGTGTCCGATGATTAACGTAACTGATCAAATCCTCCGACTTCCGCTCTGGCTGGAAAGACGTAATTTCGGACTGAAATTTAGTGAATTCCAGGACACTGCTACTCTCTGCCAAAGTTAATATGGAGTCTCTTCTCTCCTTCCTCCCAGTCTCGTCCGTGCATGTGCAAGGGCACAGATCGTTGTTATGGAGAATTTTTCTAATAATTTCTCAACCATGCGAGATATTAAGACTAGAGTTTGTTATAAGGAAGGTAATATTAATTGCATTCTCTTCGTATAATTATTAATATGAAAGTGTTTATATGGACGAAAATGGATGGAGTAATTCGTTCCTCCATGTTAGCTCTGGGATAACAGGACCTAGATTCAGGAAGCTCTGTGTATTTCTTCGTAAGTGGGTTTGCTACGAAGGTTCCTAAGTGCGCCCTAAGAAGATGCTTAGGTGCGATTCAATAAGGTATACGTAGGAAGAAAATTGTTGGTTCACCTGCGTGCCGATAGAGGTCACTACTGTGTTTCGTTTGGCCAATCAGAGAGCAGCAACATTCTTCATATTGAAGATTTAGCGCTGGCTCATCGGAGCTCTACTGCCTCCTATTTACGTCGAATTTTCTTATAAAATTAGTATATTTCGAAGTAAAACAATGTTTTTTCAACTTCTACAGCCAGCACCAACATTGTAGTAAACAAATATGTTACATTTGTTGTTTACCTACGTAATTCTAAGAGATACTGTGTAGCTGTCCTTGTTGCTCGGAAGATGCGCTGACAATTATTGTATATATTTACTGAATTTACCCAAGGGCCACTAACTATCTAGTGACCTCGAAGAGGACAGAAAGCCGGCGGCTTGTTAAAGGGCCCGCCAATTGTCTTAATGATATTTTTTAGCTGGAATTTGGCATTTACGGCTTCAGCGGGTAGGCGGTTCCATGGGTTTATAGCCCTCTTGGTGGAAAAAAACATCTGTTTTCAGTCCTACTTGAGAGAACATACTCTCCAACACTATATCTGTGATTGTCCTGTTATCAGTGACTTCATACCAAATGGTATAAGGTATTTTGAGCTCTGTAATTACTTCATACACTCAGGAATATTGGAAGATATTTTTGTGCTGCACCCAGATTTTGCCAGTGGAGGCTAATAGATCAGCATTAAGTATTTTGTTCTCTCCTAATTCCATGTATGACTGGCCATCCTGTGAGGTGAGGATGTTGGGTGAGCTTGTAGCTGGTTTTTGATCTACACTGTGTAGTCCTTTAGACAGAATAGGGAAGCAGATCATTGCTGTGTATACCTAAACATGTTTAAAAATACATTGTTTGAGAGGAGTCTTGTAGAAACTGGTAAGAGTAATTATAATATAATGTTTCCATGATTCAGTGCTTACCTCTTGTAAAAATTGCTTAGAGTTGTTTAGTCAGAGTTGATTTGTTTTTTGTATTGAGGCTGGTATTTTCTAAATTGATTCCATGTACAGTATGTCTAACCATCCTGTGAGATGGGAGTATTAGATAAACTTATAGCTAGTTTTTTATCTACACTGTGTAATATTCCATATGGAATAGGGTAGCAGCACATTGCTGTGTATACCTAATCTTCTTAATAAAAAAAATCAGTAATAAAGATTTTAAATTATAGTTTGTATTATTACAAATACAGTACTGTATTATCCTTATTAAATCATGTTGACCATGGATCATTAAGATCTCATGTTGATATGTAATACGTCATATTTCTTTTGAACTGCTAATCCATGCTAATCATTCATTAAATTGTGCATTATGTCTCAATTTTTCACTTCCTTGGATATACTGTACAGTACAAAAAGATAGGATAAAAATAAACCAGTAATATTTCTTTCATTATATTTTTCATTTAAATAACTGCATCAATATTTTTACAGCTGGCAGGATTTGTTTTCCCATACAGGTGCATTATTTGTTAAAAAAAATTTGGTTTATTGTTACACACAATGGTGCTACATAGCCTTCCCAGCTTGGTGCCTTCTTTTAATACTTACTGATTAAAAAATAAATAATAAATACATTTTATTCAGGAAAAGTACATACAGTTGATTTACAAACATAATGTTGGATTTATAGGCAGAGCTAGTACATACAATTCCTAAAGCCACTAATACTCATAGCATTTCGGGCAAGGTGTGGGGGGAAAAAACACAGACTAAAACTTCATAGTAATCGAGATTAGGTATAAATTGTGTTGAAAGAAGGAATAAAAAATACAAAAAGGGAGTTAACATAGCATAAATCAGCAATTGCACATGTTGGTGAACAGCGTTGTTTAAAAAATAGCAAGACATGGGTTGACATTTAGGAGGTAAGTTAGGTTACATGGAGTTAATTAAGCAGTACTTGGTTTAACTCTTAAACTGGTTGAGAGAGGTACAGCCTTTGACATGATTCGGGAGGTCATTCCACATTCTGGGTCCCTTGATTTGTAGAGCACTTCTAGTTTGGTTACACACAGCCAAATTGAGTAACAGGAAGAGGTTTTGGACACAAATTTGTTCCATGCTAAATGTAGAGGAATCAGCTGAGTATTCCTCAAATAAAATAAGTTGCCTCAGCTTATAAGGTAAATAAAATAAGCATTTCTGAAATAAACAGCTGCCTCACCTCACTGCCTTACTGCTACATAGCCTTCCCGGCATGGTGCCTTCTTTTGATAATTACTTGTTCCACACCCATATTGTATAATAGGAAGAGGTCTTGGACCCCTACTTCCCTCTCTCTTTTTTAATAATCTATATAGTCATAATTATTAGCTTTAAGTATTCAATGAATAAAGTTTGTGACATTTTTACCCTTTTCCTTACCTAACATCATTTGTGCAGCATATTTTTATTTTATGTCTCACCCAGATTTAATTTCAAAATAAAACCAAACTAAATAAATTAGAAATGGGTATGTATAGCTAAGGTACACCCTTACTACTAGGTGAACAGGGGCATTTGGTGATAGTAAATGATCCCATCAGGCAGGGCTCATCACCTTCTCTCATATTTCATGTTCACCAGTGTTTATTTACTTAATAACTACTGGTATAATATCTTGCTATTATAAAACTAATTCTACTATCATCAAACACATATTTACTTCAAGTTTCAAGCAGAGAATGCATATATAACTAACACGAAGGACTCCTCTTCACTAGATTCACCAGCTATAATATTTTGGTCATGTTCCAATATCATAAATCGATCCCAGTGTTATGTAGTAGAGAAAAAATGACTTATATCCAGTTTACGTAAAGCTACGAGTGGTCGAAACCACACTTAAATCCCGGAATGAACTTACGAAGGTTTTTCCACTTAGGGTAGTTAATTGAATACGGACGTAGCCGCCACGAAGGCGCTAAGACGGAAAACGCTCTTAGCTAAGAGGAAAAACCTTCGTAAGTACCTTTCTGAATCCGGCCCCAGAGCTGTTATCACGTGTTAACAAATCACAACTGTTAAGTTGTGATCTTCAGCTAATAACGCGACTTTATTTGATCACTGGTTGTCATAGTATCAGTTAATACTTCTTAGAAAAGAATACTGATATGAAAGGAGAATAGAACTTAATTTTCTGAAATGTAGATGTTATCTTTCCCTCTGCTGATTTGCTAGAGGCTACTACGCCACGTAGTAGGAGAGATTTGGCGAATAATTGCGCAGTAGGAAAGGTATTAATATGGTTAATCTACGAATAAGTAATATTAGTGAATTACTGTTATTAGTACAGGGATGATTTATTGAAGTACTAAAAATAATGAATAAGTGTTGAATATTTCCAATAATATTCGCGATCTTTCATCCAGAAATAATCATTGGAAATGGAATTTAATATTTTATACTTGAAAATGACATTAAATATGCCATTACTGAAAACGGACTAATTGAGGGAAGATGACTGGAGGAAGTCCTTTAATCCCCAAAGCTAAATAATGAAAAAGGGGATAAATATGAAAACTGGATTAAATACGCCATCACAGAAAACGGAACTTGTTGAGGGAAAATGAAGATGGCTGGCTGATGATGTCATTGAACATCAGGAATATATTTGCCTGTGAGGTTCGCTGAGGTAACTGTATTTCAGGATGACGGAAGGCGGCCATTTAGTTCCCCTTGGAAAAACATCATGACTAAAATTGTAGCATCGAAATTCATGGGAAAAAAATATGACTCAAATCGGAGCCGACGAAATCCACAGGAAAAATCATGACTCAAATCGGAGCCGTGGAGAAAAGCAAAATGTTTCCTATTTGTGTCTTCTTCCACTACTGTTAGGCACAGGTCTGAAAGGTTTATAGCCAAAATTAACATTTTAATAAGAATATGTTGTATTAAAGGTAACGTCCTAGGTGGTTGAGGTAATATGAGGAAAAATAGCTCGTAATATACATTCTAAAAATATATTTAAAAAATCAGGTCTAATCTATCAGGTATATTCATCAGGTCTATATATTGGAATTGGTTTGATGTTAACAGCAACAACTGGGAAATTCAGTTTTGGTTTGTTATAGTTAGGGTAAATTTAGTTTAATTGTCTTAAACACTGGGGTAATTTAGATAAGTTTAGCTTTGGCTGTGTTAGGCTAGATTGGGTCTAGTTATGGTGGGTCTGGTTTGGTAGGATCGATGCGAGAAAAACACATCTGGATATTGGAAAATAGCTACATGGACACAACACTAACACTATGAAATGGTCTTGGGAATGGGGTATGATATGCGGTGACTGGATATTAGATGTTGGAAATTACACATTACATTTACATGGAATAGATGAAACTTGGGTAAATTAAGCTTTGGCTGTGCTATGATATGGTAAATTCGAGTAAATATTGTGGAAATTGTCTTAACTTACCTAAATTTAGGTAAATTTGGTAAAAATTGCCTTAAATAGAGATAAATTTGGATAAATTTGGTTTTGGTCTTCCTAGGTTAAGACTGGTTAGGTTAGGTGTGGTGTGGTAGGATTGATGCTAGAAAAACTCATCTGGATATTGGAAAATAGCTAAATGGACACAGCACTGGCACCATGAAATGGTCTTGGGAATGGGGTATGATATGCTGTGACTGGATATTGGGTATTGGAAATACACATTCAATTTATATGGAATAGGTGAAACTTGGGTAAACTGAGCTTTGGCTGTGCTATGATATGGTAAATTCGGGTAAATTTGATGGAAATTGTATTAAATTGGGATAAATTTTGCTTTGGCTGTGTTAGGTTTCGTCAGGTCAGGTAGGTTCAGGTCAGGTCACCGGGGAGCCGGTGGCTGAGCAGACAAAACTCTGGGCACGTGATCTTGTGGTCCCGGGTTCGATCCCGAACGCCGGCGAGAAACGATGGGCAGAGTTTCTTTCACCCTGATGCCCCTGTTACCTAGCAGTAAATAGTTACCTGGGAGTTAGTCAGCTGTCACGGGTTGCTTCCTGGAGGTGAAGGCCTGGTCGAGGATCGGGCCGCGGGGACACTAAAGCCCCGAAATCATCTCAAGATAACCTCAGGAAAGGATGGGTTAGATCAGGGAAGATTAGGTCTGGTTAGGTAGGATTGATGCTAGGAAAAACACATCTGGATGCAGGAAATGGTTAGATGGACAGAGCAGTAACAATGCAAAGTGATCTTGAGATTGGATATGTTATGCGGTGACTGGATATTAAAAATAGACATTAAATTTAGATGGGATGGGTTAAACTTGTGTAAATTGAGCCTTGGTTGTGTTTAATATTGTAAATTTGGTGGAAATTTGCCTAAATTGGCCATTATTCTCATAATTTATATATTGTAATATGTTCTATACACCATATATTTATGAAGATATAAGCCCGCCTGTCGCTCGGTCCCCATTTGTCCATTTGACTGTCTGTGTCTGTTTGTCCGCCTGTTGGCCTCCTCTCCCATCCGTGTATTTGTCTGATTGTTCTCTCAGCTCTTTTTTTTGTTCAGTAAAAAAGTTATTTAAATGCCTTACTCGCTCGCATTTGCCCACAGTCCTCCATTCTATACCATGAATTCACATGTTTCACATGTTTTTCCTAAATAGGGATAGAGAAGTCCCATGTTTAACTGAAAGCTGACATGAAGAGACTTAAGCTGTTTAGGTACATAGTGAAGAAAATCTTTGTTAAAGGCGGTGGGTTGGTGGGCAGGCGAGCGCGAGAGCTACGGTCATAAACTAAATGGGGCGGAAGTTATTCCCCGTAAGGAAGTTTTTCATCTCATGGAAGTGAGAGCGGCATATTTGACGTCAGGTCGGGACGAAGACAAGAGGTGCGCTGGTAAATGATTCAGTGATGGGAACCGCGGCTAGTTTACCTCCACCCCACCAAGGACTGCCGAGTCTGCCGGCAATGATTATGATTAATATTTGTATACTGTTTGTGTTTGTGACCCCTTGAGGGACCTTAAGAAAACGGATAGAAAAAGCCTAAGCTAGTCTTTCCTTTAGAGTTGTATTTCATTTTCTCAATAAACCTACTTGAACTTGAAGATGTCTTTTGGATGACATGACATGGAGGCACATGGGCACAATAGGGTCCTCATTATGCCGGGGTCGGCATGGATTTCGGCTTGTTGGGCACGCCGATAATTACCCTTAGGGTCAAACGGGGACGCTGGAGAGAAGACGTAATCTTGTGTAAGGATTAAGGAGGCAGAGAGTGTTACCTGCGGGCCTTGTTAGGGCGGCGCTAGCAAACGTTTTAGCCAGTGGGGGAACAGAAGATGTCTTTTTAATAACGGAGAAGAAAAAAATACTTATATGTCGTTTGAATATCTCGGATGTTTTGTTGTTAATAATAATTATAATAATGATAATAATAATAATATTAATATTAATTAATAATCCCCAGAACTGGGACTCTGGTTGTATTTAATGCTAGTAAACTTTCGTGGCTAATTGCAATACTCAACACTTTTAAGCAGAGTATTGTTTTATGTGTCTTTTATGTCTATTCCTAGTATATTATTATGGCCGACTAGCCAAACCCTACTGTTATGCAATATGCAAGGAATTAAATATGGGGTTTTAAAAAATGGGGGGGGGGGCGGGTGGTCTTTTTAATGTCTGAGACTTTCTTTGTACTATATTATTAAATTAATATTATATGGTATAAGCATTAATGGTATAAATGTCAGAGTAGTTAGTAAATGGAATGCACTAGGAAGTGATGTGGTGGAGGCTGACTCCCTACACAGTTTCAAATGCGGATGTGATGGAGCTCGAGAAGCTCAGGAATCTATACACCAGTAGATTGACGGTTAAGAGGTGGGAACAAAGAGCCAAAAATTCAACCTCCGCAAGCACAACTAGGTGAGTACTGTCTGTGGATGTTTTATACTGCTCTTGCATGTAATTCTCGGCTCTAAACATGGCATAGCTCTTTACACTCGTGCTTTCAGACCTTTGTGTGAATGCCCAAGATTACCATCTGAGTGCCGGCGGGGAAGTGGTTCATATAGCTTCGGCTATCACTTCCTTTTGTCCGGTCGTGATGGTCAAGCGGATTAAGGCGTCCTGTAGTTACCAGTTGCGTTGCTCCTGGGAGTATAGGTTCGAGTCACTTCTGGGGTGGGACTTTTCAGTCGCATATAGTCCTGGGGACCATTCAGGCTTGTTTGCATTTGTGTTCCTTACGTGTGCCCCAAAGAATGAGGTGATTTTATAAAATGCTATGCCCGTGATTACCATCCAAGTGCCGGCGGGGAAGTGGTTCATATAGCTTCGGCTATCACTTCCTTTTGTCCGGTCGTGATGGTCAAGCGGATTAAGGCGTCCTGTAGTTACCAGTTGCGTTGCTCCTGGGAGTATGGGTTCGAGTCACTTCTGGGGTGTGAGTTTTCAGTCGCATATAGTCCTGGGGACCATTCAGGCTTGTTTGCATATATATATATATATATATATATATATATATATATATATATATATATATATATATATATATATATATATATATATATACATATATGTATGTATATATATATATATATATATATATATATATATATATATATACATATCTATATACATATCTATATACATATATATATATATATATATATATATATATATATATATATATATATATATATATATATATATATATATATATATATGTCGTACCTAGTAGCCAGAACGCACTTCTCAGCCTACTATGCAAGGCCCGATTTGCTTAATAAGCCAAGTTTTCATGAATTATTGTTTTTTCGACTACCTAACCTACCTAACCTAACCTAACCCAACTTTTTTGGCTACCTAACCGAACCTAACCTATAAAGTTAGATTAGGTTAGGTTAGGTAGGGTTGGTTAGGTTAGGTCATATATCTACATTAATTTTAACTCCAATTACAAAATGTTGACCTCATACATAATGAAATGGGTAGCTTTATCATTTCATAAGAAAAAAAATTGAGAAAATATATTAATTCAGGAAAACTTGGCTTATTAGGCAAATCGGGCCTTGCATAGTAGGCTGAGAAGTGCGTTCTGGCTACTAGGTACGACATATATATATATATATATATATATATATATATATATATATATATATATATATATATATATATATATATGTCGTACCTAGTAGCCAGAACGCACTTCTCAGCCTACTATGCAAGGCCCGATTTGCCTAATAAGCTAAGTTTAGTTTACACACAACTGTAACCCTGTAAACACGCTAATTCATCATACTTATACTAGCATTTGGGTGAGGTGATATGGTACAACAGTTTTGGGTGAGGTGAACAAATTTGTGACAAACACAAAACAAAACACGAAACTAAGGGTATTGGATATGAGAACATAAGAATGGAAGTGACTGCAGAGGGCCTATTTCCCATACTTCCTCTTGATGCTTCTATATTGGTTTCGAGTCTCGAAGTGGGTAAAATATAGTTGTGCATTAATTGCCTGTTGTTTGCCAGCAATCAACTGTTGGTAACTGTTGATTGCCAGTTGGTAACAAACTGCGTACCTTTCAGCGTTGTGTGTCCCCGTGGCCGTCCTCCTGCCACCGTAACCAGCGGTGGGAATCTACTCTAGCAAGGTTGCGTCTTGGCCATACTCGCTTAACTCACGGTCACTTAATGGAGTGCCGCCCGGCTCCTTATTGTCCAAATTGCATTGTCCTTCTTACAGTCGTGCATATCCTTGTTGAATGTCCTGACTGCCAGGACGAGCGTATGTCTTGCTTTCCGATCGTCCCTCGTGGACATTTGTGCCGCGATAGACATCTTGGTGAATCGGATACTTTTGATATCGTTCGCCTTATGCGTTTCTGTTCTCGTATTGGCATCCTTGGAGATGTTTAGCGCCCTCGGATTATTCCGCACATTTGATGTTGTCACCAAGCCTTTCCGGTTTGGTGCCTTCTTTTGATAATTACCTACTTGCACAATGAAATAGATGCAAATTCACATCAATACGCCATTAAGATATATAGAGAATATTTGTAAATATTGTATGGCAAATATATGGTTTGTAAATAAAATGATCTTTTATGGAAGATCAATAATCAACTAAATGGTTAATTACTACTAAATACTATAACAGCAGCTTAGTTGTAAGAAGTGAGAGACGAGAACATCGGCTGCCACGCGTCACTGACAACGTGTTGCATCAAGAAATTTGGGTCATGTGAGGGAAGCGTAGCCTATCTTCTTTCTTGATGTAGACTCGGGAGCTGAAAGGCAGTTAAATTGTAGAAATTGTCTGCATGAAACTGGCTGGTTTATATTCCTAAATTAAATTGAGGAGTCAGATAAGGAAAGTACTTGTTTAATTTTAAAATAAAAAAAACAAGGGTAAGGACTTATGGTTGCCGAGCCGAGTGTCCGATGATTAATGTAACTGATCAAATCCTCCGACTTCCGCTCTGGCTGGAAAGACATAATTTCGGACTGAAATTTAGTGAATTCCAGGACACTGCTACTCTCTGCCAAAGTTAATATGGAGTCTCTTCTCTCCTTCCTCCCAGTCTCGTCCGTGCATGTGCAAGGGCACAGATCGTTGTTATGGTGAATTTTTCTAATAATTTCTCAACCATGCGAGATATTAAGACTAGAGTTTGTTATAAGGAAGGTAATATTAATTGCATTCTCTTCGTATAATTATTAATATGAAAGTGTTAATATGGACGTTAGCTCTGGGATAACAGAGCTGTTATCACGTATTAACAAATCACAACTGTTAAGTTGTGATCTTCAGCTAATAACGCGACTTTATTTGATCACTGGTTGACATAGTGTCAGTTAATACTTCTTAGAAAACAATACTGATATGAAAGGAAAATAGAACTTAATTTTCTGAAATGTAGACGTTATCTTTCCCTCTGCTGATTTGCTGGAGGCTACTACGCCACGTAGTAGGAAAGATTTGGCGAATAATTGCGCAGTAGGAAAGGTACTATAAGGTTAATCTACGAATTAGTAATATTAGTGAATTACTGTTATTAGTACAGGGATGATTTATTGAAGTACTAAAAATAATGAATAAGTGTTGAATATTTCCAATAATATTCACGATCTTTCATCCAGAAATAATCATTGGAAATGGAATTTAATAGTATATACTTGAAAATGACATTAAATATGCCATTACTGAAAACGGACTAATTGAGGGAAGATGACTGGAGGCAGTCCTTTAATCCCCAAAGCTTAATATTGAAAAAGGGGATAAATATGAAAACTGGATTAAATACGCCATCACAGAAAACTGAACTTGTTGAGGGAAAATGAAGATGATGATGTCTGAAAGGCTGATGATGTCATTGAACATCAGGAATATATTTGCCTGTGAGGTTCGCTGAGGTAACTGTATTTCGGGATGATGGAAGGCGGCCATTTAGTTCCCCTTGGAAAAACATCATGACTAAAATTGTAACATTGAAATTCATGGGAAAAAATTATGACTCAAATCGGAGCCGACGAAATCCACAGGAAAAATCATGACTCAAATCGGAGCCGTCAAGTTTCATCGAAAAAAAAACGACTGAAATCGATGGCGTCCAGTTTCAAGGAAAACAATCACGGCACAAGTCGGAGCCGTGGAGAAAAGCAAAATGTTTCCGATTTGTGTCTTCTTCCACTACTGTTAGGCGCAGGTCTGAAAGGTTTATAGCCAAAATTAACACTTTAATAAGAATATGTTGTATTAAAGGTAACGTCCTAGGTGGTTAAGTCGAGGTAATATGAGGAAAAATAGCTCGTAATATACATTCTAAAAATATATTTAAAAAATCATGTCTAATCTATCAGGTATATTCATCAGGTCTATATATTGGAATTGGTTTGATGTTAACAGCAACAACAGGGAAATTCAGTTTTGGTTTGTTATAGTTAGGGTAAATTTAGTTTAATTGTCTTAAACACTGGGGTAATTTAGATAAGTTTAGCTTTGGCTGTGTTAGGCTAGATTGGGTCTAGTTATGGTGGGTCTGGTTTGGTAGGATCGATGCGAGAAAAACACATCTGGATATTGGAAAATAGCTACATGGACACAACACTAACACTATGAAATGGTCTCGGGAATGGGGTATGATATGCGGTGACTGGATATTAGATGTTGGAAATTACTCATTACATTTACATGGAATAGATGAAACTTGGGTAAATTAAGCTTTGGCTGTGCTATGATATGGTAAATTCGAGTAAATGTTGTGGAAATTGTCTTAACTTACCTAAATTTAGGTAAATTTGGTAAAAATTGCCTTAAATAGAGATAAATTTGGATAAATTTGGTTTTGGTCTTCTTAGGTTAGGACTGGTTAGGTTAGGTGTGGTGTGGTAGGATTGATGCTAGAAAAACTCATCTGGATATTGGAAAATAGCTAAATGGACACAGCACTAGCACCATGAAATGGTCTTGGGAATGGGGTATGATATGCTGTGACTGGATATTGGGTATTGGAAATACACATTCAATTTATATGGAATAGGTGAAACTTGGGTAAACTGAGATTTGGCTGTGCTATGATATGGTAAATTCGGGTAAATTTGGTGGAAATTGTATTAAATTGGGATAAATTTTGCTTTGGCTGTGATAGGTTTCGTCAGGTCAGGTAGGTTCAGGTCAGGTCACCGGGGAGCCGGTGGCTGAGCAGACAAAACACTGGGCACGTGATCTTGTGGTCCCGGGTTCGATCCCGAACGCCGGCGAGAAACGATGGGCAGAGTTTCTTTCACCCTGATGCCCCTGTTACCTAGCAGTAAATAGTTACCTGGGAGTTAGTCAGCTGTCACGGGTTGCTTCCTGGAGGTGAAGGCCTGGTCGAGGATCGGGCCGCGGGGACACTAAAGCCCCGAAATCATCTCAAGATAACCTCAGGAAAGGATGGGTTAGATCAGGGAAGATTAGGTCTGGTTAGGTAGGATTGATGCTAGGAAAAACACATCTGGATGCAGGAAATGGTTAGATGGACAGAGCAGTAACAATGCAAAGTGATCTTGAGATTGGATATGTTATGCGGTGACTGGATATTAAAAATACACATTAAATTTAGATGGGATGGGTTAAACTTGAGTAAATTGAGCCTTGGTTGTGTTTAATATTGTAAATTTGGTGGAAATTTGCCTAAATTGGCCATTATTCTCATAATTTATATATTGTAATATGTTCTATACACCATATATTTATGAAGATATAAGCCCGCCTGTCGCTCGGTCCCTATCTGTCCATTTGACTGTCTGTGTCTGTTTGTCTGCCTGTTGGCCTCCTCTCCCACCCGTGTATTTGTCTGATTGTTCTCTCAGCTCTTTTTTTTTTTTGTTCAGTAAAAAAGTTATTTAAATGCCTTACTCGCTCGCATTTGCCCAGTCACCCATTCTATATCATGAATTCACATGTTTCACATGTTCTTCCTAAATAGGGATAGAGAAGTCCCATGTTTAACTGAAAGCTGACATGAAGAGACTTAAGCTGTTTAGGTACATAGGGAAGAAAATCTTTGTTGAAGGCGGTGGGTTGGTGGGCAGGCGAGCGCGAGAGCTACGGTCATAAACTAAATGGGGCGGAAGTTATTCCCCGTAAGGAAGTTTTTCATCTCATGGAAGTGAGAGCGGCATATTTGACGTCAGGTCGGGACGAAGACAAGAGGTGCGCTGGTAAATGATTCATTGATGGGAACCGCGGCTAGTTTACCTCCACCCCACCAAGGACTGCCGAGTCTGCCGGCAATGATTATGATTAATATTTGTATACTGTTTGTGTTTGTGACCCCTTGAGGGACCTTAAGTAGACGGATAGAAAAACCTAAGCTAGTCTTTCCTTTAGAGTTGTATTTCATTTTCTCAATAAACCTACTTGAACTTGAAGATGTCTTTTGGATGACATGACATGGAGGCACATGGGCACAATAGGGTCCTCATTATGCCGGGGTCGGCATGGATTTCGGCTTGTTGGGCACGCCGATAATTACCCTTAGGGTCAAACGGGGACGCTGGAGAGAAGACGTAATCTTGTGTAAGGATTAAGGAGGCAGAGAGTGTTACCTGCGGGCCTTGTTAGGGCGGCGCTAGCAAATGTTTTAGCCAGTGGGGGAACAGAAGATGACTTTAATGACGCAGAAGAAAAAAATACTTATATGTCGTTTGAATATCTCGGATGTTTTGTTGTTAATAATAATAATAATTATAATAATGATAATAATAATAATATTAATATTAATTAATAATCCCCAGAACTGGGACTCTGGTTGTATTTAATGCTAGTAAACTTTCGTGGCTAATTGCAATACTCAACACTTTTAAGCAGAGTATTGTTTTATGTGTCTTTTATGTCTTTTCCTAGTATATTATTATGGCCGACTAGCCAAACCCTACTGTTATGCAATATGCAAGGAATTAAATATGGGGTTTAAAAAAATGGGGGGGGGGGCGGGGTGGTCTTTTTAATGTCTGAGACTTTCTTTGTACTATATTATTAAATTAATATTATATGGTATAAGCATTAATGGTATAAATGTCAGAGTAGTTAGTAAATGGAATGCACTAGGAAGTGATGTGGTGGAGGCTGACTCCATACACAGTTTCAAATGCGGATGTGATGGAGCTCGAGAAGCTCAGGAATCTATACACCAGTAGATTGACGGTTAAGAGGTGGGACCAAAGAGCCAAAAATTCAACCTCCGCAAGCACAACTAGGTGAGTACTGTCTGTGGATGTTTTATACTGCTCTTGCATGTAATTCTCGGCTCTAAACATGGCATAGCTCTTTACACTCGTGCTTTCAGACCTTTGTGTGAATTGCTGCTCTGCCTTTCCTAATTTCCTGAAATATTGCGGATTTTACAGCAGAGATTGGAATGCCTATATCCAACTCAATTTCAGGCTTATTACATGCAGTTTTTGTTGACATGTCTGTGTCATCATGCTGGACAACACTTATGTGAGACGGTATCCATACAATTGAGACTCAAACTCTTGGTCTTTGAATTAACAATGTTGGTTATAAAGGATGTTACAACAGTCTTAGTATCTATTTTACATGTCGGATTCTTAAGGGCCTGAAGAGCAGACTTTAAATCGCCGAAAATTACTTTTCCACTGTTCTTCAGCGCATTAGTGATAAGTTGTAGTGCAGCTAATTCTTCACGTGCAGAGCTAAGCCAGTTATTCAGTCTCTCACTTATGGTTTGTTTGCATATGTTATCTTTCTATATTCTACAGGCTGCTTCAGTGCAACCTGTGGACATATGAACAGACCAATCAGCGTAAGCATAGTGCTCGTGAGGCCGTAAGTTATTTACAAAGGAATCAATGGTTTCAAGTGTTGTTGCTCTCAAGAGTGCTGGGGTTTGTATGTGTGTATACAGGAAATGTGGAAACTGGTCAGAATTGCATTTCACCTTTGTAAAAGCACACTAATGACATCATATAAAAAGACTCGTCGAACCCTGTTTATGTAGGGCAGACAAATCTGTGTATATATGTATTTTTGCATGTAGGTTAGATTAGCATTTTATAAGAATACATTCAACTTCTGTGGTTGATTGTTCAATAAATCTCTGACCTGTATGTTTAAAAGATCTTTTACCGTGTCCATGGAGTACAGAAGAAAATGTATAAATGCTGAGTAGCATTGTAATTGTGTGGCCACGTCTGTGATAGATAACAATTAAAAAAAAATAGTTTGAACCATTGTCTGAGATCATCAACTTGTGGCAGGATCGACGTGAAGCAAATCTGTGGAAAGCCTGGATGAATGACTCTGCACTCATGTCGCGGGTCATCTCTGGGTGTACACCTCTTGTTGTGGCACAGGTTAATAGGCAGATGTAAGCCTTTACCGGAACGTTATCTTTAGTGCCAGTTGTAGCTGCTACACCAGTGTTCTCAGAAGAACGAAAGTGGACAACTCGTTCCGTAGGGAATGTTGGAGGTCCTGGATAAGGACACACCTCCTGCTGACTTCAACAGGTTCATTCCCTATTGTTTAGTGTGCCCGGTAACTGGTAGTAATAGTCTGCACCTACAAATATTCCTATACTGGTGAGGTGAGCAGTCGATATTTTATTATTACCACACTTGATTCCCTTTTCTTGTAGGAATTTGGCTGTTTTCCTAGACCATGAACATATATTTTAAATGGGATTTGGTCGACTACTGTGGCCTGTACAGGTCGGACATATCTATCTAGTGGTTGTACCACTTTGTAGTCTTGGGGTCCTGTGTTTGTCAGGAACACTGATAGATTGAATTTTACTTGTGTTATAGGCTTAAGTTTAAGTTCATCTTCTACTCTTTGTGTGACCCTTGTTTTTTCGGACCCTTTGATCAAATAATCCACGTTTGGTATCCTCTTTCCTTCTGTTCTCGATGATGAGTTGGGCAGTGGGCAAAGTCGCATTAACTTTAGACGTTGTCGTACTGTTGTGGGATTTCTATCTCTCACCTAGGGGTTTGTATACTTTAATTTCGAATGTTTGCACAGTGCTGCATGGTGCTGACCCCAGTGAACGGTGGTGGTATCGCAGCTATACTGAACCAAGGTGGTATGGCTCTCCATCACATAAATAAAAAAATGTTGCTATTGGGCCTTGCAGTGTGGCAGTCGCAGGTGGAAAGAAATGAAAATTATCAAATAAAGTTTTAAAACAATTTACAGAAATATTAATGAGCAAAAATTGCCCCTGAGAACAATTGGCGATCATATAATGCAAAGGAGAACAAGATAATATGAAAATTAATGCAAAAGTAAACTGTAAGAACAATGAATACATTGCATGAAGACATATTGGTGTACTGAAGACAGCTACCTCACCACCACGGCATCAGACACACGACGTTAGCTGAGGGCAGACGACGGGTAAGAGAGACCAAGGTGATCCAAGAGCACTAAGAGAGAGAGACTGCCTCTCAAGGGAGGCGGTGCCCCTTATATAGTCCGGCGGTGAGGACTCATTCAGTGTCAGAGCAAGGTGGACATCTGGTCAACTAGCAAACTGCTAGTTTGTGGCTGGCGGTGCATTTGTGTTGAGCTGCACCACTGCTATTTGAAGGCGGCTAACTGCTTGTTTGTGAAGGCCAACTACCGGTTAGCAGAGGCGCCCGGCTTACCTCTGAGTCGTACCAGGCTGTTCCAGGCCCTGGGTGGCGGGTACGGGGTGGTGGAGAGGTAGCAGGACTAATGACTCATTTGGGCTGGCGTAGAGGTGGACTTCCAGTACAGAGGCATTGAAGGTGAGGGGAAAAGGCAGTGCCACTGTTATGCAGGGGATTCACGTGACAGCTCCTCCCCGAAGCATTTTCCTAATGCCTGAGATGTCGATGCTGGAAGGAGTTTTGAAGCGGAAGGTTCCACTTCATGAACACGTGATAGTGCGTCCACAACCATGTTGTCTGATCCTTTGATGTAGAAGATCTGTACGTTTTAGTTTTGTAGGTACCAGGCCCGGTGAAGTAGGTGCTGGTTGGAGAATTGGGCTTGTTGTAGAAAACGAAGAGGATTATGATCGGAATAGATCATATGGGTTGGTGTTCTTGAATGTAAAGTTTATGGATGGCAAGTAGCTCCTTCTCTATAGTGCTGTAGTTTTGTTGGTGAAGCTTCTAGCTGTAGCTAGAGGCTTGTAGCTGTAGTAGCTGATTGGTAGGACGTCCCCCTTTCTCTGCTGCATCACGACACCCCCAATGCCGGTGCTGCTGGCATCAACATTAATGATGAAGGGTTGTTTCACATCTGGAGAGGCGAGAATAAGGTAAGTACACAGCAAATGTACTAACCTTTTAGGGCTGGTACTATTTACCAGCCCTAAAAAATGTACAAATCTTTTTAGGGCTGGTAATATTTATTAAAGGTGTGGCAACTATGCTGAATTTCTTGCAGAACCTACTGTAGTAAGACACTAGTGCCAAGAACCTCAAAAGTTGAATATGAGAAGTGGGCTGTGGATATGTGTCGTCAAGATCTTGAATGACGAGGTTGACAGCTCGCTGGAAAGTAGCTGGAACATTGCAAAGTTCAAAAGGTAAACGTTCATACCTAAAAAGGTCAAAAGTAGTGGTAAAGGCTGAGATATATTAAGCACGCTCAGGAAGTCTTACTTGGTAATAGCCCATTAAAATGTTTATTTGGGACAAAAAGGTGGCGTTACCTATTGCATCTAAGATGTCGATTCGGGGTAAAGGGTACGAATCTTTAATGGTAACTGCATTTTCCTGTAATCAGTGCACAGTCTTACCTTGCCATATCGTTTGGGAACCAGTATGCATGGTGAAGCCCTAGGAGACTCACAAGGTGTAGCTAATCCATTGCTGAGTAGGTATTTTACTTGTGCTAACATGGCTTCTGTCTTCTGTAAACTGATGCGGTAGTAAGGTTGACGGATGAGCATCGTATCAGGAAGCAGCTGAATATCATGTTGCACTAAATTACATTCCTGTGGAGTGTCTTTAAACAGTTTTTTATGGGTAGAAAGTAGTTTAATCATCGGAACATTTTTGCACTCAGATGGTGAGGTAGCATGGTATGTATCACTGTTGGGATACCTCTCGGTAAAAGTAGATACAGATAATAACACTGGTGGCGGATTAACTTGATACAGTTTAAGTAGGTTGACGTGGCAGAGTTGTGTCTTGCGACGCCGGTCGGGAGTCTCTTGAATGTAGTTGTTGTTCTTCTTGCATTCTTTGATGCGATAAGGGGTAATCTATCATAATCTGGGGTAATCTATCTATCACATCTGGGGTAATCTATGATAGAACAACTGACCACTATCCTACCTTCCTCATAGCAAACATGGACACAATACCACCAGAAAGCAAGAAACTCTCATTTAGATTTCACAGTGAATCAGCTTTAGGCAATCTCTCTAATGCACTTCACAATATTAACTGGGAATCTGAATTTAATAATACACAGGATATAAACTCATTAACTAACCTCTTTCTCTCCAAAACTCTAAGCCTCTACAACACTCACTGTCCCCTCCTTACCAAACAAGTAACTGATAAAAGAAAAAATAACCCGTGGCTCACAAGTGGCATAATCAAATCAATCAACAAAAAACATGAATATGAAAAGAAATTTAGGATTGGCCTAGTTACAAAGGAAGTAGTTAAAAGGTACTCATCAGTGCTTACCAGTATCATAAGAAAAGCTAAACTTTCATATTATAAGACTAGATTCAAAGAAGCAAAAGGCAACATGAAAAGCACATGGAATACCATCTCTAACATCCTGGGAACTAAACAACACTCCCACAACCAGATAACTCTCTAAGGATGGCCTTACACCGTCAACTGATTTAGAAATGACAAATGAATTTAATAGCTTCTTTTCATCGGTTGGTGCTAACCTTGCCAGTAAAATCCCACAGACTCAGACACATATCAACACATATCTCTCAGGCAGCTATCCAAACTATCTTCTTCTTTCACCAGTCAAAAATATGTGAAAAAATGATCTTCAAACAGCTTTACTCCTATCTCGTAAATTCGACATTCTTAGCCCCTGTTAGTTTGGCTTTCGCTCCCAATAGAGTACCAACGATGAAATTATTAGTCTCCTTGATATAATTTACTCAGCCCTTGACAAAAATGAGTTTCCGATTGGACTCTTCATTGACCTGAGAAAGGCCTTTGATACTGTTAATCGCAATTACCTCTTACGTAAACTCTATCATTATGGAATCCGAGTCCATGCACTGGACTATATCCAATCCTATCTTAGTGATAGACACCAATGTGTAGCCATCAATAATATAACCTCTCCAACTCTACCAATAACCGTTGGAGTGCCACAGGGCAGCATCTTGGGACCTTTCCTATTTCTTATATACATCAATGATCTGCCTAATGTCTCTAACATTCTGAAACCTATTTTGTTTGCTGATGATACTACCCTCATCTACTCTATTCTTACCCCAACCCACATACACTAAATAATGTTGTTAATAATGAACTAAAAAAAGTCCACTTATGGATGTCAACCAATACACTAACACTTAACATAGAAAAGACCTACTACATCTTATTTGGAAGCAAATCTACAAATGCAATTCAACTTCAGATAGATAATATAAACATTAGCAATAAAAATTATGGAAAGTTTCTCGGCCTATTCCTAGACAAGAGACTCAACTTCAGTACCCACATACAACACATAACTAAGAAAGTCTCTAAAACAGTTGGGATACTCTCCAAAATCAGATATTATGTACCTAACTCTGCTCTCATCTCTATATTATGCACTAATCTATCCCTATCTTAATTATGGTATCTGTGCATGGGATTCAACCACTGCAAACCACCTCAAGTCCATCATTACCCAGCAAAAATCTGCTATCAGAATAATAACAAATTCTGCTTTCAGACAACACTCAGCCCCCTTGTTTAACTCCCTAAACATGCTAAACATAATATCACTCCATAAATTGTCTTGCGTAAATTACATTTACAAAACCCTGTTCTTAAACGCAAATCCTGCTCTGAAACTCTCCCTGGACAGATGTAATAGGACCCATTATCACAACACCAGAAAAAAATATCTCTTTAATATCCCCAGAGTCAAACTTAATCTGTGTAAACACTCTATGCAAATAAAGGGACCCAGTCTATGGAACTCACTCCCTAATGAATTGAAAAGCTGTCCAACTTTTGCGTCATTCAAAAACAAAACTAAAAAGTACCTAATTTAATCTTCATAGTTTTTTACCTTTTGCTTTAAAATTGCACTGTATCTATTGCTACCCAATCTCCCAATCTTTATGTACCCAATCCGAACATCTTTACCAGTGTGATCATTGCTGTCTTCTTATATGTGCTATCAAAATTCTGTATGGTGTCTATTAATCTTGTTTAAATTGCCAATCAAGTTGTCAATGTAATCAATCAGAGCTTTAATATACGAATGTGCTTTAATATACTTACTAATATCTCTCATCTCATTTTTTTCTTGCAATGTATCTGTTATCATTTTATTAATTCTGCTAGAATTTACCTACTTAAAATTATCTGTTAGATTAAGGACCTGCCCGAAACGCTGCGTGTACTAGTGGATTTACAAGATTATAAATACTGTGCTATGTATTCTCTCAAACCCAATGTACATTCTTGTATATAAATAAATAAATAATAAATAAATAAATAAATAAATAAATAAATAAGGTCTCACTGGTGAAATTAGTTCCACAGTCACTTTGTATCTCCTTCGGGAAACCATACTGCGTGAAGATCTTCAACAGGTGCTTGACAACTGTAGCAGCCGTAATATTCTTAACGGGAACCCAGATTGGTATCCTGGTTGTAGGACACATTATAGTGATGATGTGCATGTTGCCTGCGTGGGTTTTTGGTAAAGGCCCAACGCAGTCAATTATTAACCTGGTAAAGGGTTAAAAAGGCACCGAAATAGGGATAAGTGGTGCCTTGGGAATACCTACATTTGATTTTCCTGCCATTTGACAGGTATGGCAATTATTACCATATGTCTTGACATCTCGTCCCATGCCTGGCCAAAAATAGTCCTGTAAAAGGGTATTATAAGTTTTATGGATCCCATAATGTGACTTTGGGCCATGAGCTAAAGATATGATATCTTTTCTTAATGATATTGGAACCACTAGTTGATTAATGTAAGCCCAATCATCCTCTGTCTTAAGTTTACTGGGCCTCTACCTACAATATAAAAATTAATTAGTGTCTATATAAAATTCTGGAATGGCATCGGTCTTAATCTGTGTTTGATAGAAAAGAGGAGTTAGTGACAAATCTACTTGTTGTAACTTACGGAACTCCAACTGGTTGAGATTAGGAGGGAGGCCTCGCACGTCTTGAGGAACACCTGCTGCTACTTGTTATATTTGAGCGGCTTGAGCACGTGAGCACTGGAACAGGCTGGGAGGTGTCTTCTGATTCTTCTGTCACAGTTACCTCTTCCTCTGCTGCAAAAGTCATAGTGGGATCTTCTTCCGTGGCTGAGTCACATACCTGGAGTTTGTCGCAGATGATCAAATTGGTGGAATCTTGCTGGTTGGCCAAGTCGTTGCCCAGGAGAAGTTGAATTCCTGGCATGGGGAAAAGTTTTTCCCGAATAGCAACTTAGACCTTTCCACGAATGAATGGACACTCCAGGTAGACTGTGGCGAGCGGGTATGGTGTAGTTGCAGTGAGGTCAATGATCAGGACGGTTTCTTCAGTGTAGGTGACTTGAGGTGCAGCGGCTTTTAATAGAATAGACTGCAGAGAAGCTGTGTCCCTCAAGATGCCTATTGGGCTCTTACCCTCGAAATCTGCACTGTTGGTTGACACAGTCCCTGAATGCACATGTCTGTCAAATAAAGCAAGATCACTAACAGGAACATTTACATGTAGTACAGGCTTGGTAGTGTTAGTGGGTTGATGCGTAGACTTAGGTGAAACAGTAGTGGTGGTAATTACACTTAAGATTTGAACACTGGTCAATAAGGTGTCCATAGGTCCTACAGTAACGACAGTAAAGTGCATAGTTAGTGTCTTTACGACTTACTTTAGGTGAAGCTTGACTGGACCAAGATAGTTTACTGTAACCTGAGTCAAAAGATTTATGAATTAAACTGTAAATATCAGCTAATTGTGCACATTTACTGAGATTCGTCTCTCCCTTATCTTCAAGATAGGGGCGTATGGGGTTTGGTACTCTGCGGGTAAACTCTTCCATCAATATTAAATTGATAAGTTCTTGGAATGTGGTCACCTGAGCTGATTCTAACCATTTTAAAAAATACCTAGTTTTGGTCTGCACATACTCCACGTAGGTTTGAGCCTGAGTTTTTATAGTCCCTGAAGCGTCGCCGGTAGCTCTCAGTGGAAAGTAGATAGGCGTCAAGGACTGCTTGCTTGAGTACATCCTAGTCAGTCTCGTTTGCAAGAGTACTGAGGGTTAAGGCAGCTCTTCGTGAAAGGTGTGACCTGAGAAGTATAGATCATTGATTCCTATGCCATTGTAACTGGGTGACCAAGGCCTCGAATAACACAAAAAATGAATCTACTTCTGCCTCTACAGAAGGCGTCATAATTTTAATACAATCTGGTAGGGTTAAGACGTACCGGTAAGTTCGCTTCTGTTTCACGGCGCTGAGAGATGTGAGTACTTTCAAGTTCTAACTTTTGACGTCTGAACTCGAGCGGGGTGTCTGATGTACCTTATTCCAAGCGTAATGTAATGCCAACTCCATCCTCCACGTGTTGTCTCTTGAGTTGAAGCTCCTGAGCAAGGCCTTGCAGTCTTTCTACTTCTCTTCGACGTTGTAGTTCTGCTTCTTGTTCTTTATGTTGACGTTGCAGTTCAGCTTCATGTTGCAGGATCTGGAATGTTAAAGTACTCCAGATCCTGCAACTCCAAGTACTCCAGGAGTATCCAGGATCCAAGTACTCCAGGAGTATCCAGGATCCAAGTACTCCAGGAATATCCAGGATCCAAGTACTCCAGGAGTATCCAGGATCCAAGTACTCCAGGAGTATCCAGGATCCAAGTACTCCAGGAGTATCCAGGATCCAAGTACTCCAGGAGTATCCAGGATCCAAGTACTCCAGGAGTATCCAGGATCCAAGTACTCCAGGAGTATTAAAGATGAAATGGATGAAATGAGTGAATGCGTGTGTCCATACACACAGGATGATATTTCGATCAAAGGACGAAGGGGTAAACTGGGAACAATTAGCAAAATAATAAAAACAGTGTATAAATTAAACAAATCCACAAGGGTCGGGACGAGGATTCGAACCTGTGTGCGAAAGCATCCCAGACGCTGCCTTAATCGACTGACCTACGACATGGTCAAAAGAGTTGAAACCGAAGTTCTACTGAATTTTCTGGATCCTGCAGCCTCTCCGAGACACAAACCAGGGTTTTACACAACTCCGCCATGCACTCGAGCTAAGTCAATAAGCCGTTCTCCCTCTTCGCCCTTGGCTTACTTTGTTTTTGCTTAACTAGAGAAGAGCTTGATATTATGCCTTTATCTGAACAAATAATTGCAGTTGATGAAGCTAACTTGAGTAGTTTAGTGGTTTAGACCCCTGGTTTAGTGGTCACCAGGTGGGAAATTAATAAAAAAATAACAATTGAAAGGCTAACCCCAGGACCACAAACAAGTATTTCTCAGGGTCTTAAAATATGAAAACAAACTTAGTGAGTACTTGTCTTGCATATATATTGAATCATTGGAGTCGAGTAGAAACTAGAAATATGGAAGGGTTGCAAATATGAGGCTAATTTTTTAAAATGGAAAGGGCTCACATGCTTCCAATTATTGGTCAATTATTTTAATGTCTATTGTAGAAAAATTACGTATGCTTTTATATGTAAAAAACCATTCGTTTACATCTTGAAAAACATATATGATATGTGATCCACAAAACGAGTTTTCTAAATGACAGCCCGTGTTTAATACATTTTCTCTCATTTTTTACCTGTACATTTCAAACCAGATAGAGGAAAGGATTCTTTACCTTAACCATAGCAAAGACTTTAACATTGTGCTTCACGAAAGGCACATTAGAGAGAAAGGTATATGGTATTGGGAGGGAGAAGGGTGTAATAAGTTGGATTAGGGTTTCGATATTCAAAAGGAAACTAAGACTTAACATAAATGAAGTAAAGCCTGAGTGCGAAACCTTTGGAAGTAGAATGACTCGGGGTTCTACCTTACTGCCTCCTTTTTTTATATATCATATATATAAAGGATTTAGATGCAGGACCGAACAGCAACATTAAAAAATTTAAAGATAATGCAAAAGTGAAAAGGAAAAATATTCTTAGAATACTTAAAATCTTCGAGACGAAAGTTTAGCAGATGCAGTTTAATGCTCTGAAAATTAGGTTTCTGAAATTTGGACAAACGTAATTGAGCTACATTGGAAATATATATGAGCTGCCTCACATGGGAAAATAGGCCATCTGCAGTATCATTTATTATAAATTAATCTTAAATAATTTTATATTTTTCAACTTTATAATTATAATATTATAGTAAAAGTTCTTATTTGTCAAAATTTGATTGTGGTGTATTTCATTGTTGCAGATCATGGAGTTGGAGATGGGACTGGAACGAGTACGGAGAGGCCACTACTCCTTTATAGTGTGGAAGAATGTAGTGAAGCCGGTCATAACTACGCTTCATACCGACAGTCATGGTCAACACCCTTTCTATATCAGCTCTACTGAATATTACTACCTACTGGGCTACGGCTGGGCTTTCAGGTTGTAAATTTCTTTCATACACATACAATCACATATATATATATATATATATATATGTATATATATATATATATATATATATATATATATATATATATGCGAACAAGCCTGAATGGTCCCCAGGACATATGCAACTGAAAACTCACACCCCAGAAGTGACTCGAACCCATACTCCCAGAAGCAACGCATCTGGTATGTACAAGACGCCTTAATCCACTTGACCATCACGACCGGACAAAATGAGGTGATAGCCGAGGCTATATGAACCACCCCACCGCCGGCACTCGGATAGTTATCTTGGGCATAGCATTTTACCAAATCACCTCATTCTTTGGGGCACACGTGAGGAACACAAATGCGAACAAGCCTGAATGGTCCCCAGGACATATGCAACTGAAAACTCACACCCCAGAAGTGACTCGAACCCATACTCCCAGAAGCAACGCATCTGGTATGTACAAGACGCCTTAATCCACTTGACCATCACGACCGGACAAAATGAGGTGATAGCCGAGGCTATATGAACCACCCCACCGCCGGCACTCGGATAGTTATCTTGGGCATAGCATTTTACCAAATCACCTCATTCTTTGGGGCACACGTGAGGAACACAAATGCGAACAAGCCTGAAT
Organism: Procambarus clarkii; assembly: GCF_040958095.1. NCBI lineage: Eukaryota > Metazoa > Arthropoda > Malacostraca > Decapoda > Cambaridae > Procambarus > Procambarus clarkii. Next base: position 1,846,513 of record NC_091236.1, on the reverse strand, counting down.
GGTCCCCAGGACATATGCAACTGAAAACTCACACCCCAGAAGTGACTCGAACCCATACTCCCAGAAGCAACGCATCTGGTATGTACAAGACGCCTTAATCCACTTGACCATCACGACCGGACAAAATGAGGTGATAGCCGAGGCTATATGAACCACCCCACCGCCGGCACTCGGATAGTTATCTTGGGTAAAATGCTATGCCCAAGATAACTATCCGAGTGCCGGCGGTGGGGTGGTTCATATAGCCTCGGCTATCACCTCATTTTGTCCGGTCGTGATGGTCAAGTGGATTAAGGCGTCTTGTACATACCAGATGCGTTGCTTCTGGGAGTATGGGTTCGAGTCACTTCTGGGGTGTGAGTTTTCAGTTGCATATGTCCTGGGGACCATTCAGGCTTGTTCGCATTTGTGTTCCTCACGTGTGCCCCAAAGAATGAGGTGATTTGGTAAAATGCTATGCCCAAGATAACTATCCGAGTGCCGGCGGTGGGGTGGTTCATATAGCCTCGGCTATCACCTCATTTTGTCCGGTCGTGATGGTCAAGTGGATTAAGGCGTCTTGTACATACCAGATGCGTTGCTTCTGGGAGTATGGGTTCGAGTCACTTCTGGGGTGTGAGTTTTCAGTTATATATATATATATATATATATATATATATATATATATATATATATATATATATATATATATATATATATATATATATATATATATATACATATATATAATGTCGTACCTAGTAACCAGAACGCACTTCTCAGCCTACTATGCAAGGCCCGATTTGCCTAATAAGCCAAGTTTTCATGAATTAATTGTTTTTCGACTACCTAACCTACCTAACCTAACCTAACCTAACTTTTTCGGCTACCTAACCAAACCTAACCAATAAAGATAGGTTAGGTCAGACTTTAGTTTACACACACACACACACAACTTTAACTGAATAGAGCTTAAACATCTTCGAGTTTTTATACCTACATTTGGGTGAGGTGACATGTTACAATATTATTGTAATATTATTGTAATATTATATTACCATATTATTGTAACATGTCACCTCACCCAAATGTAGGTAAAAAAACTCGAAGATGTTTAAGCTCTATTCAGTTAAAGTTGTGTGTGTGTGTGTAAACGAAGGTCTTTGAAAATGTAATAAGTTTTACGAAACGCGCTCAAGTGTCGCGTCAGACTAGAAATAAAAATGAATTTTGGAGAATTGATTTTTTAATTACCATCAACAGTGAAAAGAAACGTAAGAAAGATCGAGAAAATTCCTGTTAGAATTATTAATCTTACTTTTTCGGTCATATATAATAATATATGTCTACAGGAAAGACTGCTACCAAAATATACTAATATATATATATATATATATATATATATATATATATATATATATATATATATATATATATATATATATATATATATATATAAATAAAGTTTGTGAGGGTACCACCTCTGGTGCCAATGTGGGGACCCATAGCCTCGGAGAAGAAAATAAAAAGTATTCAGAGGAGACCTTGTGGCTTCTCACTGAACACTAATATTATCTTCTCCTACCACCCCATTCTTTTGTATGTACACATACATAGGTTGTCGAGTTCCTCCAGCTCCTCAGATGGCGGGCAGGAACCGTGGATGCAGTGCGTATTTCGCCTCTGTATCGCCACACTGAGGCGCTGGAAAAGAAAGCTTGCAGCTCTTGGGTCCCTTGTTGTTTCAATGAGCCTAGAACCCAGTTCCTTCAAAAAACTTGTAGCACTTTTACCCCAGGCGCCGAGTGTCTCAGAAGCAATGGGGACAAAATTGTAGTGGTGATCCAGTTCTCTATACTTACGGGATTTGGCTGCTTCCCTGTGGGTGGCAGCGCCACCTGGTTGTGCAACACTGAGGTTAATGTAAGTGTTAGCCAGGGTTGATACGCACGTGTAGTCCCATACCAACTGCTTGCCATTCTTCCAGGGGTTCACTGTGATACCATCCGGGCGACCAATAAGAGCATCAGAGTTACGGGGCGTTAGGTAATGGGGCTCTCTTTCAGCTGGGCATCCAGCTGTGGTGAGGATCCTCTTGATGATGTCGTTAACTTCACTGTGCCTCGAGTGCCATGCCCCTGTGCTTTGGCAGAGTAGGCCATGGTGGCCGTACCTGTCAGCCACCACCTCGCCGCAAATACACCCATATCAGGTGTGGATTGGGGGCAGCAAGGCGGAGGGCCACAGCAATTCGGAGAGCGTGTGGTGTGAGACGCGTGCCAGTTGCCGACATTGGGGTTGCTAACAGGAAATCCCCTGCATGTGGTGCTGCTACTGCTGTGAGGCGAGCAATGTCATGTTGTGTTGTTGCAGCACCCAGGCACTCTGCAGCAACTTGGTCTACAATGGGGCCATCCCAGTTGGATTGCTTGTGGGCTTTTGGGGATGGTGGTTGAGGTGATGGGCCTGCACGAGAGGCCCACTCTGTGGCACAGCGTGTAAAATTGGGATCATGTACACCTGCCAGCTGATGTAAGTGGGCAGGTAGAATTTCCTTCACAAGGACGTCGGATGCTGAAAAGGAGGATAGGAAGGCTGGAACAGCGATTTGCGTTGCTGTTCGAACTCCGAGGCCCCGAGTCTTACGGGAAGAGAGGCTTATTTCCACTGAAGGTCATCGAGAGAGAGATTAAGGGCTTTTTCTAGCATTGATTTCAGTAACCGGTCATACTCACTTAGTTTTTGGCTACTGTAAGATGGTGAACACCTCAGAAAGTAGGTTAACCTGAGGAGGGACAGACATCTGGTGATGAGGTAGAGTGCATCATGAGCATCAATATCCTCAATCCTCCCATCCATCCTCTTAAGGTCGGCGATTTTCTTATCATGGACCTCATTGATGGCTTTCAACCCCAGGGGAGCTCCTAGGAGTGTGCTGTCTTCAGGTTTAGTTTTATGGATATTTGGTAGAAGACCCTCTATTCTCTCTACGATGCCCTGGTTGGAACATATTATTTCACATTTAGAAGGGTTCAGGGTGAGGCCTAAAACTGCACCTTGCTCCTGGATTTTTCTGATGTCCTCCAGGAGGGAGTCTTGGGAACCAGCTAGGGTACCATCATCCAAGAACCAGATGTTAAGCTCGCTGGACAGGACCTCTGTGACTTGTTTGATGACTAAGCAGAAAAGGAGAGGAGCAAGGGGGTCACCCTGTTGGACGCCTTCTCGCGAGTCAATTTCATGTTCGCCAAAAAGTAGCTTAAGATCCATACTGTAGCATGAATGTACAAAAGGGTAGAGGGAAGGGAAATGACTATGAACCGCACGGAGTACAGCATCCCTCCGCACCAAATTGAAGGCATTTTTGAAATCTAGCTTGATAAGGGCCTTTTCGTCTGTGATGTTGGCGATGAAGGCTCGAGCTGCATGGGCTGCCGCCTCACACCCTTGTGGAATGCCAAACCCGAGCTGTTTTGGCTTCAGCATGTTGGCCACTGCATCACTAACTGTTCTTGCAGCTGCCTTTGCGACGAGACGCCGGAGAGAATTGCCCACAGCTATTGGCCTGATCCCTCCATCCTTTTTCTTTAGAGCACAGAGAGATGCTCCAAAAAAGATAGGTCTTATGGACGCTGGTATGTTGCCAGCTAGACATGTGTTGGTGAATCTGGTTAGTTCCACCAAGAGGTTCTTTGCAATGTCACCCAGTGCAGGGTTGAGCATTTGCTTGAGGTGGTTGGGTTTTAGTCCTGTGAACCCACCTGCTGATCCTGTAGGGAAGGACATGGCTGCTTTATGGACCACAGATTCGGCCACCCAGAGAGGTTCTGCTCCGGTAGCCCCCACTTGTACAATGTCGTCCTCACGCGGAGCCCTGAGTGGGTGTTTCTCCCTTAGGGCTTGAGCTGTTGCGGCATCTCTGTCGGTAATTGAGTCCTCACTAATGATGACTCGTATTGCGCCAATAGTATTTCCTTCTTCTATTTTCTTGGTGACTGATGTTCTGATTTTTGATGTCTCGGATATGCCACTGTTGCTCTTCCTGCCGTGGGTGTTTCTCGCGCGATTGGGAAGGCGCACCTGGTTGTCCTCCCTGGGAAAATCATTTATAGCTTTGATGACCGAGGCAGCTAAGGTCTTGTCTCTCCTTGCAGGGGTGGCTAGACATATGTTGCCAAACAGTAGGAGGTTGTGTCACGCTTGCGTCGTTCCAGGAGAGTCGTTGACCTTTCTCAGGAGGGCAGATAATTTGGCTGCTGCATGGGGGTGGGCTGCTTTAGGGATGTGCTGCAAGGTTCTGGCCGATGTTGCTTTGATAGCTTCTAATAAATTTTCTGTGGGAATGAAGGTCTGGGAGATGTTTTGCCTTACGGGCGGTGTGGGCTGTTGATTGGTGTTCTCCCTGGGAGGGCGCCCAGAACCCAAACACCTGGCTCCGTTGTGGGAATGAAAGCGTACATTATCGTCCCTCAACCGGATATAGCATACCCTGTCACACGTCTGACATCTACCTTGTCTACCCCTGCTTGATGGCTCATCTTGGCTTGGAGAAGCCTGGCTATCTGTTGAGAGCTGCGACATGGGCGGGCGCTGGGCGGGAGGGTGGACGGCGGGTGGAGACTGGAGGGTGGGCGGCGGTTGGAGGCTGGGGGGATAGTCAGCTGGCCGTGGCACTTACTACTCAGATGAGTGGTAATACATATACCACCTCTATACAAAGTGTGGGTATACACCCACTACACAATATGTGGGTATACATTGGGTGGGTGGGTGGCGTAGACACACATGGGAGCCTCCCGGGTTCTATGGGCGGGTGGCTTTTTTTTTTTTATTAACATATTAGGTACATGTGCATTAGTGCAGCTACCCTAGACTATATGAAGTGGAGTACAGTGTGTCAAAAAAGCTAACTAGGTGATGCTAAAAAATCCCCATCACACAGGATGGTTAGTCATACAGAGGCATGTGATAAGCGGTCTGCACTGGCAGACTCCGGATGCATTTTGAGGATATCAACAACACAAGATTGAATAAGGTAGCAGTGGTAATACAAGTCCCCATCTCGCAGGATGGTTAGTCATACAGAGCCATGTGTTTAATAGCCTGCACTGGCAAATTTTGGGTATACTGTGAGGATATCTTCAAGAATACGAGAGTGAATAAAGTAATTGCAAAGCTCCAGGTACCTCATGCCAACTGATCTGAAAGGTCTAATAACTGGGCATTCAGTGATGTAGTGCGGGAGATCATGCCGTAGTTCCTGCTCACAGAGTTTGCAACTGGAGTGCTCAGGATTGGGAGACCCGTCACCTGCAGCCACCTGCCACAGGTAACGGTAACCCAACCTGATCCTTGCAACCACTGTGTCGCACAGTCTAGTGGACGTTTTGTGCTGTCCATAGATGTAGGTTTCAGATCTGAAGAAATCATAGCTTTTTATACTAGTACTTTCAGGTCGTTGGGAGTCAGTAAGTTCTTTCCTATCAGATCTGAATGTTTGGACCAATACAGTTTTGACAGCAGAGATGGGGATACCTAGATCTAATTCAACTTCAAACTTGTTACACGCTAATTTGGCTGCAATGTCTGTCTCATTATGATGGGTTATATTTATGTGTGAAGGTATCCATACAAAGGAGATTCGAGACCCTTTACTCTGTGCATCAATTTGGTCATTTATAATTGGGAGTATGAGGTTCTTGCTGTCGATCTTCCAAGAGAAGTTTTCGATTGCTTGAAGAGCAGACTTTGAATCGCAGAATATTATTCCTCCTCCAATGTTTTTTAATGTGCTGGTTGCTAAATGTAATGCTGCTAGTTCTGCTTGTGTGGAGGTCAGCCAGTTGTTTAGCCTGACACTGACAGTCTTTGTGCAAATATTATTTCTATAAAACCTACATGCTGCTGCAGTCCGTCCAGTAGAAGACTGGGTCGCCGTGGCCTCGTGGGTGGGGAGGCGACGTGGTGGGGTGGGTAGGAGGGGGAGAGCAGGTACTTCCCGGCCTGGGCGCTGGGTGGGGGCGGGGGTCAGGGCGACACTAACACTGGTATAATTCCCCCGTATATCACTGCACAATGATGAATGAATCACACACTTGTAATCTGACTCACTGCACGTGTGATGTACTAACAATATGATAGATATGTTGCGCCAATTATCGCTGACAACGTAACTTGTTCAACAAAACTTTCAAAATAGAAAAACACTATTTGGCACACGCGTAACCCCCTCCTCTCTCTCCTGACCACACAACACCCCTCACTCACCCCCCACCTCCCCTCACTATGGGAGACCTGCAGGGTCCATCCTGGCCCCTCACTCCAGCCTCCATGACTCCACACTGCCAACCCACCTGTTTTGATAAGTTTTCACATAGATGGTACACAGTAGGCACTTCCGGCCACTCCCACATCTGCTTGGTGTATTCACGATGAATATGGTTGAGTCTTGGTGCGGTGAGGCCAAGATGTCTCAGGGTAATGGCTGAGAAGGCAGCAGCTCCTCCGCCACACGTCCGTCCCCTATATATATATATATATATATATATATATATATATATATATATATATATATATATATATATGTCGTACCTAGTAGCCAGAACTCACTTCTCAGCCTACTATTCAAGGCCCGATTTGCCTAATAAGCCAAGTTTTCCTGAATTAATTTATTTACTATAATTTTTTTCTTATGAAATGATAAAGTTACCCTTTTCACTATGTATGAGGTCAATTTTTTTTTATTGGAGTTAAAATTAACGTAGATATATGACCGAACCTAACCAACCCTACCTAACCTAACCTAACCTATATATATAGGTAAGGTTAGGTTAGGTAGCCAAAAAAAGCTAGGTTAGGTTAGGTTAGGTAGGTTAGGTAGACGAAAAAACATTAATTCATGAAAACTTGGCTTATTAGGCAAATCGGGCCTTGCATAGTAGGCTGAGAAGTGAGTTCTGGCTACTAGGTACGACATATATATATATATATATATATATATATATATATATATATATATATATATATATATATATATATATATATATATATATATATATATATATATTATTATAGACTGTGGGTTGGTTGGTGTTGTCGTCGTTGATCCTTCTCTATGGACAACCCAACCCACAACTCGGCAGAGTGCTTATACTAGGAGATCACCCTTGGCGCTTCTGGCTCTTGGAGAGGGGCTCAACGTCACACATTTAGGGGATGCGGCTCCCACACCTAGCCTCGTTGTCACGTGCACACACCCACTCGAGCCGCTGTGACTCCCCACTCTCTCCTTAGGTAATATGATCTCCTCGATCCCCTTTTGGCTTATTAGTACTACCTTCTACCCTGTCCACAGCAGTGGTTCTTGGTTCTTTCTCTCTCTCTCTCCTTCTTTACTACCTCCTGGGAAGCCTCACTAGGACAAGGGCAAACACCAGCAAATTGGGATACATTTACTGGACAAAGCACATACACGATACATACACACATATAATAATAATGAATCCTATACTCTATAATATCACAATCAGGTTGCACTCCAACACCATCAGAACTCTATTATCAGCTTATCAAGTGGTATCCTATCTCCTGGATCACCACCTGATACTATCAACCACCTCAAGTTGATCAAGTCTACATACACTGTTGCACCATCAGCAAGATAATATATATATAGAAAATCAGCATTTGAATGCAATAACATATATCAGTATAAATGTTCATTGATACACAACAATGATCAATCGATCACTGTCAGTCCTGGAACGCATACATCTGTAGGTAATCCAGCCTACGACTGTAACTCTAAACTTCAGTATAAAACACTCCTTGACATAAGAATGCAAACAACCACTCACCTCTCACTGCGTCTTGCACACTAATGACAACCAAACACTATCAACTCCCTACAAGTAATCCACCAGAACTTCCCCTTCCACCTCTGGAAGTTCACTACCCTAATATCTTTAGGTTCTTCCGGGCTTCACTACCAGGATCCTCTGCAGCTCCTCCAGGCTGCTATCATGAAGTTTCCTTGAGCAACTACGGTGCTTCACCCTTCTGCTAGGTTCCTCCACAGCTCTCTTGGCTGCTACACCATGAAGTTTCCTCGAGCAACTATGGTGCTTCACCACCTCTACAGAAGCACGTGACACTCCTCTTCACTGCTGCTTCTCCTCACAGCTCGAGGTCCTCTCCTCCACTACCTTGGAGTCTCATCAATTACTTCATCTGTGCTGGCTTCGAAGTTCTCAGCAACTTCTTCCCAAAAGACAAACCTGCAACCCATCGACACTCCAATAAAATTGTTCCCCTTTAACACATAAACAAAAATAACCACACAATATGCTTGCCTCAAACCTCTATCTGTCCTCTACATACAGTGGGAGTGGACTCCCCCGTTTTGGGCGGGTCCATACTCCACCTCGCCTGGCGGCGGTCCTCACTCGCTGGGAGGGTCTTCCTCCGTCAGGAGCCAGGCTCCCTCAGTCGTCTGTCAGAGCTCAGAGGGGACGGACGTCGCTCCGTGTTCCTCCCTCTTCACTCTCCTATTTCAGGCTTTCTGCCTTATTAAAACATGTCTAACTTATAAATAAACATCGCTACTGTCGCTGGGCACACGACCAACTACAAGCAATCACTATGAACTGGCGTATATCGTGCTTACCACAGATTAACTGGTCGAGGGCGCTTCTCCCTCTGACGGCGTCTGGTCACGGCGCTTCCACGGCCCACAATAATGCCTCTGGGCGATTTAATAAACACTTCGTCGACCAGGACTTGAGACCACAACGTTCCCAGCTCGGTTCCACAGCTGGTACGTCTGCACACTTCTCTTCTCTTTGAGATATATCACTAGGGGTTCCCTTCTGGCGGGAGCTCAAACGGAGCGCGGCTTTCCCCTGCGATATCTGGCACTCAAGTGAGGTCAAAGCCCCTTCAGAAGCGAGCCTCACGCCTCCAGCAAAATGTCCACATCTCCTAGCCAGTCATTTATCTGTTTTCTTCTTCATTGCCCATAATCTCAAACTGTTATACATATCCAAGCAACTATTTTACATATGCGTTATCACCTCAATATTTGCTAGACCTTCTAATCAGGTCAGGCTTGATGAATAACTCTCAAGGAGGGAGACTCGTTTCTCCTGTAGGCTGAGATCATAACACTCCCCTCCCCTTATTTTTGAGAGTTATTCTAGTGGCTAGGCTCGAGATAACGCATCAGCCACTACATTGTCTCGCCCTCTTATGTGCGTTATCACCAGGTCATACTCTTGGAGCGATAAAAACCATCTGGTTAATCTCTGGTTTGCATGCTTCATTTTCTTCAGGAAAACTAGGGGATTATGGTCTGTATACACCGTCACTGGGTGTCCCCCCCCACTCACATACACTTCAAAATGTTTCAATGCCATCACCAGGGCCAAAGTCTCTTTCTCGACTGTACTGTACGACCTCTGCTGCTTAACGAACTTCTTCGAGAAGAAGGACACGGGGCGGTAAATTCCATCATTCTGCTGCGTCAGTACAGCTCCGGCCCCTATATCACCGGCATCTACAAATATCGTAAACGGCGCTTCAAAATCTGGCCACACTAGTACAGGTGCCTCAGTCAACAGTCTTTTGGTCTTCTCAAACGCTTCTTGTGCTGTTCCATTCCACTCCCACTTCTTGCTCTTTGATAGCAAACTCGTCATAGGAGCGACTATGGTGGAGAAATTTTCACAGAACTACCGGTAATACCCAGTCATACCGAGGTATCTCAACAATTCTTTCTTACTCCTGGGCACCGGGAAGTTGTCAATGGCCTCCACCTTTGTTCTTACCGGAGCAACCTCGCCTTGCCCTACTATATATCCAAGGTACTCCAGGCGGGCTCTCCCGAACTCGCTTTTTGCCAAGTTGATCGTCATGTTGGCCTTCTCCAACCGATCGAACAAATCTAAAAGTCGATCCACGTGATCCTTCCAGGAATCAGCGAACACCACAATATCATCGATGTACACTACACATCCGGTCGCGCCTTGTAATACCTGATTCTCGTTGAAAACAACTACCACTATTCTTCATTCCGAACGGCACCACTTTATATTGGAACAAGCCGTCGGGTGTCACGAACGCTGAGATCCTCATGGCCTCCTCAGACAGGGGAATCTGGTAGTATCCCTTCAACAGGTCTATCTTCGAGACATACCGTGCACTCCCAATCCGATCTATGCAATCGTCAATGCGCGGTATCGGAAACGAGTCAGCGACCGTGAGTGCATTTACTTTCCTATAATCGGTACAGAACCGGTACGTGCCGTCACTCTTCTTCACGAGGAGGCATGGCGAACTCCAGTCACTGTCGCTAACCTCTGCCAAGTCGTTATCTAGCAGATACTTCACTTCTGCTCTCATTGCCGCTGCTTTCTCCGGGTTAACTCTGTAAGGGTGCTGCTTGATGGGCTCAGCACTCCCTACATTCACTTCGTGCACCGTTCCGCGGTGTCTTCTAGGCACGTCCGTGAATAACGACTTATTCCTCCGTAGGATCTCCACTAGCTCCTGGCGTTGGTCATCCTCCAAATGACCCAGACGCTCACCTATCTTGGCCAGGCTTTCTGTATTTGATATCTTCGCGCCATCGGCCCTCTCTAACTTACAGTTCTCCTCTTCTATCCCTTTGCCGTCTCCTCCACACAGCACCGTCGCCTGCAATGGGGTTTCCATCAGTTCTTCATCGCCTAGAGGCTTATCTCTGTCATAGTACCTCTTTATCATGTTCACGTGGCAAACCTGTGACTTCCTCGGACGATTTGGCATGTGGATTACATAATTCACATCCCCTAATGCCTTCTGGATGGTATATGGTCCACAAAATCTCGACTCGTATATACTTCCTTTTACCGGTAGCAGGACTAACACCTGATCTCCTTCTTGAAATTTCCTGCCCTTCGCCTTCCTGTCGTGGTACCTTACCATCTCTGCCTGGGATGTCCTCAAATTTTCCTTGGCCAAATCTCTGGCCCTAGAGAGTCGCTCTCTAAAAGTCTTCACATATTTTCCCACGTCCACCTTAGGCCTATCCACGGTGAGCTGCTCCTTCAGCGCGCCCACTGGGCTCCTCACGGAGTGTCCGTACACCAGTTGAAATGGGGTGAATCCGAGTGATTCTACTACCGCATCCCTGATGGCGAACAACACGGATGGTAATGCCTCGTCCCAACTACTCCCTTCCTCAGCGCAGTATATCCTCAACAAGCTCTTTAGCGTTCCATGGAAACGCTCCAATGCTCCCTGCAACTGAGGGTGATACGGTGACGAGCGCACTTGCTCTACTCTCCATCCTTTCACAGTTTCCCTAAACAACTTCGACTGGAAGACACTCCCCTGGTCCGTCTGGATAACCTTGGGCATTCCTACCCACGCAATGTAGTTCTGTAGTCTATCCAGAACGGCTCTCGACGTCACTCTTCTCAGGGGGATTGCTTCAGGGAAACGGGTGGCCGTGCACATTATGGTCAGTAAGTACTCGTGGCCTTTTCTGGTCCTCGGCAACGGACCTACACAGTCCATCAAGACTCTCTCAAAAGGCTCGCCAAATGCCGGTATGGGCTTTAAGGGTGCCTTTGGTATAGCCGGAGCCGGCTTACCTGCACGTTGGCACGCCAAACATGTCCTACAATATTTCTTTACCTCCTTCCACACGTTCGGCCAGTAGAAGTGCTCCTGCACCTTATTTAAGGTCTTCTTCACCCCTAAATGCCCTGCCATATCTACGGAGTGGGCTAGTTCTAACACAGCCGCCCTAAACTCCTTCGGCACTAACACTTGGTGCTTCTCCAACCATACCTTATCTGCGCCGGCTTTGTCCGGTCGCCATTTCCTCATTAGTACATCATCGTCCAAGTAGTAATACACGGGGGACTCCGGACATGAATTTCCCCCTTTTGCCTCCCTGATTAGATCTATAAACTCCTCTTTCTGAGCCCTAATCAGGTCCGCTTGGTTCACGCTGAACTTTTCAGTTAGGGTCATATTCACTTCCTGTCTCCTCGAATCCTCATTCTTCTGAGCTCGATCTTCGTCGAACAGCCCAGACATGTCCATGTTGACCTCCTCCCTTGGTGGAGTCGACACTGCCATATCATCTCCAATGTCTTCCTCGGCGGCTACGTCCGACTCTGTCACTACACAGGCCGGGTATACGATGACTTGACTGTCCTCTGCCTTATCTTCAAGGATGCTGGCTAGATCTATCTTGTCCGGCGTTCCACTTGTACTGCGGTCCTTCTGGTTCACCTCCGGCACAGCTTTTACTATCAGCTCTGGCAGCACCTTGGACCCACACAAGTCGTTCCCCAGGATCACTTGGACTCCTGGAACAGGTATGTTGGGGCACACTCCCAACATCACCTCCGCCGACAAATAATCTGACTTCAACTGGACAGCACACACGGGCATGTCACTCTTAGACAACAACCCATGAACCTTTATCCTCCTACTGCCAGCTAACAGTCGATCATTTCTTATTAGGCCTCTCAGAATCAAGCTCTGATTGGCTCCAGTATCCCTGAGGATACTAACCTCCACCTCGGGTTGATCTTCTATGCCGACCCAACCTTTACTAATGAACGGCCTATACCGCTCGTTCATCAAATCTACCTTCTGTGGTTTGTCTTGTTGTACATCAACGTACTTCTTCCGGGGATCACATGTCGTCAGGGTCACGACTCTCTTGCCCTGCCGACAATCTCGCATCATGTGACCTGATCTGTTGCACTTGTAGCATCTCATTTGGGAAAAATCTCTCCTATACGCCCCCGAGTGGCTCTGACTCTGCCCACTCGTATTGGAGTTCCTCGGGCCAGATGTACTACTCATACTCTGTGGAGCTTCATTGGACTCTTGTCTCCTTTGCACATTTTTATTTTCCTGCTTACCTCCAGCAGGCGGACTCGGCAACTTTCCTTCCTGGGGCTTAAAACTAGCTAGTCTGCTTGTCTGCCCCCCAAAACTTCTTCCTCCCCAGATTCCACTGGGTCTTCTATTGCTGCGTCTCGCCTCGCTTTTCACTCTGTTCTCCCTCAAGCTCTTATATGCTTCGGTAATCATATCCGCCCTATCTGCGGCATCTTTCACCTCCTTTATCCCTGCTTCTTGGATCTTGAACTTTGTTTCGGGATGCATCATCTCCAAGAACTTCTCCATGACCATCGGTTGCTTCAGGTCGGCGTAAGATCCAACTCCAGCAGCCTCAATCCACTTCTGGAATCGTCTTTCCAGATCCCTTGCTGTCTCAGCAAACGTACACGCTCCAACTTTGATCATCTCTCTGAAGCGCTTCCTATAAGCTTCTGGGGTTAACTGAAACGAGCGCAATATGCTGCTCTTTACTGTGGCATAATCCTGGCACTCTTCCAGTGACAATTGGGTGTATGCCTCCCTGGCTTCACCGGTCAATCTTAACTGGACCAGCTGGGCCCATTCCTCCTGTGGCCACTCCTTGATACTGGCTTCCTCTTCAAAGTGCTCGAAAAAGCTCTCTGCCTCTTCAGGAACAAACAAGGGAATGTCCTTCTCCCTAACCTTAACATCTGGTGGGTGTGATACCTGGGTGGTGCTCTCTGGCAACCCATGTTCAATCCTTTGCTCAGCCAAGGTTCTGTTCGCTTCTATCTGCAATTGTTTTGTTCTCTCTTTTTCTTTTTCGACCTCTAGTTTTGCTTTCTCTTTTTCGACCTCCAGTTTTGCTTTCTCTTTTTCTTTCTCTTGTTCCAACTCCAGTTCCCTTATTCTGGTTTTCTCTTTTTCTACTTCCAGTTTGCTTTTCTCTTTTTCTACTTCCAGTCTGGTTTTCTCTTTTTCTACTTCCAGTCTGGTTTTCTCTTTTTCCTTCTCGGCTTCATTTTTCATCTGGAGTTCTAATTTCATCTTTTCCAGCTGGAACTGTCTCTCCTTGTTGCTGCATCTGGAGCTCTAACTGGAATCTCTCCAAGCTCCCATTTCGGCTACTCCTGCTACTGCGGCTATTCTTGCTGCTCCTACTTGATCCTTGGGATCTCACGTCATCCTGCCCATCATCCTCCTTTCCACTTTCAGCTCCTTTTTGGGCTCCTTGCTCTGCCGCTTCACTTCTGGCTCTCAACTGCCTCAGGATCTCATCCTTCATCCCAGCTACTTTAGATGCTTTCAACCTAATGCCACATTTTTCTGCTATTTGCTTCAATTGATCCCTTGTGCAACCTTCCAAGTCCTCAGGCTTGCCTGACTCCACAAATGCTTGCACCTTATCCATCTTTGTCCTGTGAGTCTTCCCAAGAGAGAGAATATACACCTGCGGTCACACAGTTTATCTATTTCAGCAAGGGTGTACAAATCCACTCTTGGACAGGGTGTGGGTGTGTCAGTTCACTCTCCCGGACAGGCCCCCAATTTATTATAGACTGTGGGTTGGTTGGTGTTGTCGTCGTTGATCCTTCTCTACGGACAACCCAACCCACAACTCGGTAGAGTGCTTATACTTCACTAGGAGATCACCCTTGGCGCTTCTGGCTCTTGGAGAGGGGCTCAACGTCACACATTTAGGGGATGCGGCTCCCACACCTAGCCTCGTTGTCACGTGCACACACCCACTCGAGCCGCTGTGACTCCCCACTCTCTCCTTAGGTAATATGATCTCCTCGATCCCCTTTTGGCTTATTAGTACTACCTTCTACCCTGTCCACAGCAGTGGTTCTTGGTTCTTTCTCTCTCTCTCTCCTTCTTTACTACCTCCTGGGAAGCCTCACTAGGACAAGGGCAAACACCAGCAAATTGGGATACATTTACTGGACAAAGCACATACACGATACATACACACATATAATAATAATGAATCCTATACTCTATAATATCACAATCAGGTTGCACTCCAACACCATCAGAACTCTATTATCAGGTTATCAAGTGGTATCCTATCTCCTGGTTCACCACCTGATACTATCAACCACCTCAAGTTGATCAAGTCTACATACACTGTTGCACCATCAGCAAGATAATATATATATAGAAAATCAGCATTTGAATGCAATAACATATATCAGTATAAATGTTCATTGATACACAACAATGATCAATCGATCACTGTCAGTCCTGGAACGCATACATCTGTAGGTAATCCAGCCTACGACTGTAACTCTAAACTTCAGTATAAAACACTCCTTGACATAAGAATGCAAACAACCACTCACCTCTCACTGCGTCTTGCACACTAATGACAACCAAACACTATCAACTCCCTACAAGTAATCCACCAGAACTTCCCCTTCCACCTCTGGAAGTTCACTACCCTAATATCTTTAGGTTCTTCCGGGCTTCACTACCAGGATCCTCTGCAGCTCCTCCAGGCTGCTATCATGAAGTTTCCTTAAGCAACTACGGTGCTTCACCCTTCTGCTAGGTTCCTCCACAGCTCTCTTGGCTGCTACACCATGAAGTTTCCTCGAGCAACTATGGTGCTTCACCACCTCTACAGAAGCACGTGACACTCCTCTTCACTGCTGCTTCTCCTCACAGCTCGAGGTCCTCTCCTCCACTACCTTGGAGTCTCATCAATTACTTCATCTGTGCTGGCTTCGAAGTTCTCAGCAACTTCTTCCCAAAAGACAAACCTGCAACCCATCGACACTCCAATAAAATTGTTCCCCTTTAACACATAAACAAAAATAACCACACAATATGCTTGCCTCAAACCTCTATCTGTCCTCTACATACAGTGGGAGTGGACTCCCCCGTTTTGGGCGGGTCCATACTCCACCTCGCCTGGCGGCAGTCCTCACTCGCTGGGAAGGTCTTCCTCCGTCAGGAGCCGGGCTCCCTCAGTCGTCTGTCAGAGCTCAGAGGGGACGGACGTCGCTCCGTGTTCCTCCCTCTTCACTCTCCTATTTCAGGCTTTCTGCCTTATTAAAACATGTCTAACTTATAAATAAACATCGCTACTGTCGCTGGGCACACGACCAACTACAAGCAATCACTATGAACTGGCGTATATCGTGCTTACCACAGATTAACTGGTCGAGGGCGCTTCTCCCTCTGACGGCGTCTGGTCACGGCGCTTCCACGGCCCACAATAATGCCTCTGGGCGATTTAATAAACACTTCGTCGACCAGGACTTGAGACCACAACGTTCCCAGCTCGGTTCCACAGCTGGTACGTCTGCACACTTCTCTTCTCTTCGAGATATATCACTAGGGGTTCCCTTCTGGCGGGAGCTCAAACGGAGCGCGGCTTTCCCCTGCGATATCTGGCACTCAAGTGAGGTCAAAGCCCCTTCAGAAGCGAGCCTCACGCCTCCAGCAAAATGTCCACATCTCCTAGCCAGTCATTTATCTGTTTTCTTCTTCATTGCGCATAATCTCAAACTGTTATACATATCCAAGCAACTATTTTACATATGCGTTATCACCTCAATATTTGCTAGACCTTCTAATCAGGTCAGGCTTGATGAATAACTCTCAAGGAGGGAGACTAGTTTCTCCTGCAGGCTGAGATCATAACAATATATACATATATATATATATATATATATATATATATATATATATATATATATATATATATATATATATATATATATATATATATATATATATATATACATATATATAAATGAATGAAAACTCACACCCCAGAAGTGACTCGAACCCATACTCCCAGGAGCAACGCAACTGGTAACTACAGGGCGCCTTAATCCACTTGACCATCACGGCCGTCAAAAGGAAGTGATAGCCGAGGCTATTTGAGCCACTTCCCCGACGGCAACTTGGATGGTAATCTTGGGCATAGCATTTCACCAAATCACCTCATTCTATCACTTCCTTAAGGCGCCCTGTAGTTACCAGTTGCGTTCCTCCTGGGAGTATGGGTTCGAATCACTTCTGGGGTGTGAGTTTTCATTCGCATATAGTCCTGGGGACCATTCAGGCTTGTTCACATTTGTGTTCCTCACGTGTGCCCCAAAGAATGAGGTGATTTGGTGAAATGCTATGCCCAAGATTACCATCCGAGTTGCCGTCGGGGAAGTGGTTCAAATAGCCTCGGCTATCACTTCCTTTTGACGGCCGTGATGGTCAAGTGGATTAAGGCGCCCTGTAGTTACCAGTTGCGTTGCTCCTGGGAGTATGGGAGTAGTGGGCCTCGTAGCCTGGTGGATAGCGCGCAGGACTCGTAATTCTGTGGCGCGGGTTCGATTCCCGCACGAGGCACAAACAAATGGGCAAAGTTTCTTTCACCCTGAATGCCCCTGTTACCTAGCAGTAAATAGGTACCTGGGAGTTAGTCAGCTGTTACGGGCTGCTTCCTGGGGGTGGAGGCCTGGTCGAGGACCGGGCCGCGGGGACACTAAAAAAAAAAAGCCCCGAAATCATCTCAAGATAACCTCAAGATGGGTTCGAGTCACTTCTGGGGTGTGAGTTTTCATTCGCATATAGCCCTGGGGACCATTCAGGCTTGTTCGCATTTGTGTTCCTCACGTGTGCCCCAAAGAATGAGGTGATTTCGTGAAATGCTATGCCCAAGATTACCATCCGAGTTGCGGTCGGGGAAGTGGCTCAAATAGCCTCGCCTATCACTTCCTTTTGACGGCCGTGATGGTCAAGTGGATTAAGGCGCCCTGTAGTTACCAGTTGCGTTGCTCCTGGGAGTATGGGTTCGAGTCACTTCTGGGGTGTGAGTTTTCATTCGCATATAGTCCTGGGGACCATTCAGGCTTGTTCACATTTGTGTTCCTCACGTGTACTCCAAAGAATGAGGTGATTTGGTGAAATGCTATGCCCAAGATTACCATCCGAGTTGTCGTCGGGGAAGTGGCTCAAATAGCCTCGGCTATCACTTCCTTTTGACGGCCGTGATGGTCAAGTGGATTAAGGCGCCCTGTAGTTACCAGTTGCATTGCTCCTAGGAGTATGGGTTCGAGTCACTTCTGGGGTGTGAGTTTTCATTCGCATATAGTCCTGGGGACCATTCAGGCTTGTTCGCATTTGTGTTCCTCACGTGTGCCCCAAAGAATGAGGTGATTTGGTGAAATGCTATGCCCAAGATTATCATCCGAGTTGCCGTCGGGGAAGTGGCTCAAATAGCCTCGGCTATCACTTCCTTTTGACGGCCGTGATGGTCAAGTGGATTAAGGCGCCATGTAGTTACCAGTTGCGTTGCTCCTGGGAGTATGGGTTCGAGTCACTTCTGGGGTGTGAGTTTTCATTCGCATATAGTCCTGGGGACCATTCAGGCTTGTTCGCATTTGTGTTCCTCACGTGTGCCCCAAAAAATGAGGTGATTTGGTGAAATGCTATGCCCAAGATTACCATCCGAGTTGCCGTCGGGGAAGTGGTTCAAATAGCCTCGGCTATCACTTCCTTTTGACGGCCGTGATGGTCAAGTGGATTAAGGCGCCCTGTAGTTACCAGTTGCGTTGCTCCTGGGAGTATGGGTTCGAGTCACTTCTGGGGTGTGAGTTTTCATTCGCATATAGCCCTGGGGACCATTCAGGCTTGTTCGCATTTGTGTTCCTCACGTGTGCCCCAAAGAATGAGGTGATTTCGTGAAATGCTATGCCCAAGATTACCATCCGAGTTGCGGTCGGGGAAGTGGCTCAAATAGCCTCGCCTATCACTTCCTTTTGACGGCCGTGATGGTCAAGTGGATTAAGGCGCCCTGTAGTTACCAGTTGCGTTGCTCCTGGGAGTATGGGTTCGAGTCACTTCTGGGGTGTGAGTTTTCATTCGCATATAGTCCTGGGGACCATTCAGGCTTGTTCACATTTGTGTTCCTCACGTGTGCTCCAAAGAATGAGGTGATTTGGTGAAATGCTATGCCCAAGATTACCATCCGAGTTGTCGTCGGGGAAGTGGCTCAAATAGCCTCGGCTATCACTTCCTTTTGACGGTCGTGATGGTCAAGTGGATTAAGGCGCCCTGTAGTTACCAGTTGCATTGCTCCTAGGAGTATGGGTTCGAGTCACTTCTGGGGTGTGAGTTTTCATTCGCATATAGTCCTGGGGACCATTCAGGCTTGTTCGCATTTGTGTTCCTCACGTGTGCCCCAAAGAATGAGGTGATTTGGTGAAATGCTATGCCCAAGATTATCATCCGAGTTGCCGTCGGGGAAGTGGCTCAAATAGCCTCGGCTATCACTTCCTTTTGACGGCCGTGATGGTCAAGTGGATTAAGGCGCCCTGTAGTTACCAGTTGCGTTGCTCCTGGGAGTATGGGTTCGAGTCACTTCTGGGGTGTGAGTTTTCATTCGCATATAGTCTTGGGGACCATTCAGGGTTGTTCGCATATATATGTATATATAATAATAATAATAATAATAATAATTATTATTATTTAGGTAAAGGTACATACATAAAGAGATTTTACAAAGTTTGTTGGCTTTAGAGATAGAGCTAGTACATACAATGCCTAAAGCCACTATTACGCAAAGCGTTTCGGGCAGTAATATATATATATATATATATATATATATATATATATATATATATATATATATATATATATATTCTAACACGAATTATTTCGATCTTTCTTACGTTTCTTTTCACTGTTGATGGTAATTCAAAAATCAATTCTCCAAAATTCATTTTTATTTCTAGTCTGATGCGACACTTGAGCGCGTTTCGTAAACTTATTACATTTTCAAAGTCTTTAGTTTACACACACACACACAACTTTTAACGGAATAGAGCTTAAACATCTTCGAGTTTTTATACCTACATTTGGGTGAGGTGGCATGTTACAATAGTTTTGGATGAGGTGAAAATAAATTTTTAACACAAGACAGGACACGAAACAATGGGTATTAAAGGTAGGAAACTACAGAAGGCCTATTTTTATTGGCCCATATTTCTTGATGCTTCTATATTGGAGGTGTGTCTCGAAGTGGGTAGAATATAGTTGTGCATTAATTGGCTGTTCATTGCTGGTGTTGACTTCTTGATGTGTAGTGCCTCGCAGACGTCGAGCCGCCTGCTATCGCTGTATCTATCGATGATTTCTGTGTTGTTTGCTAAGATTTCTCTGGTGATGGTTTGGTTGTGAGAAGAGACTATATGTTCCTTAATGGAGCCCTGTTGCTTATGCATCGTTAAACGCCTGCAATGAGATGATGAGATGATGAAGATTAAGCCACCCAAAAGGTGGCACGGGCATGAATAGCCCGTAAGTGGTGCCCCTTCGGAGCCATTACCCGTATCAAGAGCTGATACTGGAGATCTGTGGAGGTGCGACTGCACCCTGCGTGACGGGAGTTGTCTCCCGTGTGGAATGAGATGTTGTTGTCTTGCCTATATACTGAGTTTTTTGAGGATTACAGTCCCGAAGAGGGCCTTTGAAGGCATAGACGACGTTGGTCTCTTTTAAAGCGTTCTGTTTTGTGTCTGGAGAGTTTCTCATAAGTAGGCTGGCCGTTTTTTGGTTTTATAGTAAATTGTCAGTTGTATCTTCTGATTTTTGTCTGTAGGGATAACGTTTCTACTAACAATATCTTTCAGGACCCTTTCCTCCGTTTTATGGGCTGTGGAAAAGAAGTTCCTGTAAAATAGTCTAATAGGGGGTATAGGTGTTGTGTTAGTTGTCTCTTCAGAGGTTGCATGGCGTTTCACTTTCCTTCTTATGATATTTTCCACGAAACCATTGAAGAAGCCGTTGTTGACTAGGACCTGCTTTACCCTACAGAGTTCTTCGTCGACTTGCTTCCATTCTGAGCTGTGGCTGAGAGCACGGTCGACATATGCGTTAACAACACTGCTCTTGTACCTGTCTGGGCAGTCACTTTTGGCATTCAGGCACATTCCTATGTTTCCTTAGTGTAGACTGCAGTGTGGAAAACTCCGCTCCTTTCCATGACTGTTACATCTAGAAAGGGCAGCTTCCCATCTTTCTCCATCTCGTAAGTGAAACGCAACACAGAATTCATCTCAAATGCCTCCTTCAGCTCCTGCAGATGTCTGACATCAGGTACCTGTGTAAAAATGTCGTCAACATACCTGCAGTATATGGCTGGTTTCAAGTTCATGTCGACTAAGACTTTTTGCTCGATGGTACCCATGTAGAAGTTTGCAAACAGGACACCTAGGGGAGAACCCATAGCGACCCCATCTACTTGCTTATACATGTGTCCATCCAGGCTCAAGAAGGGTGCCTCTTTAGTACAAGCTTCGAGTAGTTTCCTTAGAATGTTTTCTGGTATGTCAAGAGGAGTACAGGCCGGATCACGATACACTCTGTGGATGAAACAATCGGGATGATAGTCGACAGAGTGTATCGTGATCCGATATATATATATATATATATATATATATATATATATATATATATATATATATATATATATATATATATATATATATATGTCTATATATATATATATATATATATATATATATATATATATATATATATATATATATATATATATATATATATAGACATATGTCGTACCTAGTAGCCAGAACGCACTTCTCAGCCTACTATGCAAGGCCCGATTTGCCTAATAAGCCAAGTTTTCCTGAATTAATATATTTTCTCTAATTTTTTTCTTATGGAAAGATAAAGCTACCCATTTCATTATGTATGAGGTCACTTTTTTTATTATTGGAGTTAAAATTAACTTAGATATATGACCGAACCTAACCAACCCTACCTAACCTAACCTAACCTATCTTTATAGGTTAGGTTACGTTAGGTAGCCGAAAAAGTTAGGTTAGGTTAGGTTAGGTAGGTTAGGTAGTCGAAAAACAATTAATTCATGAAAACTTGGCTTATTAGGCAAATCGGGCCTTGCATAGTAGGCTGAGAAGTGAGTTCTGGCTACTAGGTACGACATATATATATATATTATATATATATATATATATATATATATATACATATATATATATAAATATATATATAAATATATATAGTATAGGGGGAGGGGATATAGTAGGGGATCTAAACATTCCCTGTAATGCGTTATGCGTGGTTTCCTCCGAGGCTATGGGTCCCCCTTCTTCCAGCTAGAGGTGGTACTCCCTTCAATATATATATATATATATTGAATAGAAGTGTTTGTAGAAAGCCTATTGGTCCATATTTCTTGATGCTTCTATATTGGAGCGGAGTCTTGAGGTGGGTAGAATATAGTTGTGCAATAATTGGCTGTTGATTGCTGGTGTTGACTTCTTGATGTGTAGTGCCTCGCAAACGTCAAGCCGCCTGCTATCGCTGTATCTATCGATGATTTCTGTGTTGTTTACTAGAAATCCTAGTAAACAACACAGAAATCATCGATAGATACAGCGATAGCAGGCGGCTTGACGTTTGCGACGCACTACACATCAAGAAGTCAACACCAGCAATCAACAGCCAATTATTGCACAACTATATTCTACCCACCTCAAGACTCCGCTCCAATATAGAAGCATCAAGAAATATGGACCAATAGGCTTTCTACAAACACTTCTATTCAATACCCATTGTTTTCTGTTCTGTCTTGTGTTGATACTTTTAATACCCTATTAATATCCCCTGTTCTGTCTTGTGTTAATGCCACATCATCCTTCCCACCTCACTCAAATGTAGATATAATATCAGAGAGACGTAAGTTCTAATCAGTTGTGTATTTGTGAAGTCTTTGAAAATGTAATATATATATATATATATATATATATATATATATATATATATATATATATATATATATATATATATATATATATATATATATATGTCGTACCTAGTAGCCAGAACGCACTTCTCAGCCTACTATGCAAGGCCCAATTTGCCTAATAAGCCAAGTTTTCATGAATTAATTGTTTTTCGACTGCCTAACCTACCTAACCTAACCTAACCTAACTTTTTCGGCTACCTAACCTAACCTAACCTATAAAGAAAGGTTAGGTTAGGTTAGGTAGGGTTGGTTAGGTTTTGTCATATATTTACGTTAATTTTAACTCCAATAAAAAAAATTGACCTCATACATAATGAAATGGGTAGCTTTATCCTTTCATAAGAAAAAAATTTGAGAAATTATATTAATTCAGGAAAACTTGGCTTATTAGGCAAATCGGGCCTTGCATAGTAGGTTGAGAAGTGCGTTCTGGCTACTTGGTACGACATATATATATATATATATATATATATATATATATATATATATATATATATATATATATATATATATATGTCGTACCTAATAGCCAGAACGCACTTCTCAGCCTACTATTCAAGGCCTGATTTGCCTAATAAGCAAAGTTTTCATGAATTAATGTTTTTTCGTCTACCTAACCTACCTAACCTAACCTAACCTAGCTTTTTTGGGCTACCTAACCTAACCTTACCTATAAATATAGGTTAGGTTAGGTTAGGTAGGGTTGGTTAGGTTCGGTCATATATCTACGTTAATTTTAACTCCAATAAAAAAAAATTGACCTCATACATAGAGAAAAGGGTTGGTTTATCATTTCATAAGAAAAAAATTATAGTAAATATATTAATTCAGGAAAACTTGGCTTATTAGGCAAATCGGGCCTTGAGTAGTAGGCTGAGAAGTGCGTTCTGGCTACTAGGTACGACATATATATATATATATATATATATATATATATATATATATATATATATATATATATATATATATATATATATATATATATATATGTCGTACCTAGTAGCCAGAACGCACTTCTCAGCCTACTATGCAAGGCCCAATTTGCCTAATAAGCCAAGTTTTCATGAATTAATTGTTTTTCGACTGCCTAATCTACCTAACCTAACCTAACCTAACTTTTTCGGCTACCTAACCTAACCTAACCTATAAAGAAAGGTTAGGTTAGGTTAGGTAGGGTTGGTTAGGTTTTGTCATATATTTACGTTAATTTTAACTCCAATAAAAAAAATTGACCTCATACATAATGAAATGGGTAGCTTTATCCTTTCATAAGAAAAAAATTAGAGAAATTATATTAATTCAGGAAAACTTGGCTTATTAGGCAAATCGGGCCTTGCATAGTAGGCTGAGAAGTGCGTTCTGGCTACTAGGTACGACATATATATATATATATATATATATATATATATATATATATATATATATATATATATATATATATATATATATATATATATACATGTTGTACCTAGTTGCCAGAACACAGTACTCACTTTACTATGCAAGGCCCGATTTGCCTAGTAAGCCTAGTTTTCCTGAATGTATATATTTTTATAATTTTTTTTCTTATAAAATGATAAAGCTATCCATGTCATTATGTATTAGCTCATTTTCTTCTTTTATTTGACTTAACACTAATTAAGATATATGACCAAACCTAACCTAACCTATCTTGATCTAACCTATCTTAACCTAACCTAAACTAACATAACTAAATCAATAACTTAAGTTCTTATTATAATATAATGAAAATAATTGTAATAAAGCAATTGGAAATTTGGGGGGGAAAATAAAGAAAATCACTTTGCCTATTAGGCAAATCGGGTCTTGCAATGGTTCCCAGGACTATATGCAACTGAAAACTCACACCCCAGAAGTGACTCGAACCCATACTGCCAGGAGCAACGCAACTGGTATGTACAGGACACCTTAATCCACTCGACCATCACGACCGGACAAAAACTGATGGTAGCCGAGGCTATTTGTCCATCGGCCCGCCGGCACTCGGATGGTAATCTTGGGCATAGTATTTTTATCAAAACACCTCATTCTTTTGGGCACACGTGAGGAACACAAATGCGAACAAGCCTGAATGGTCCCCAGGACTATATGCAACTGAAAACTCGCATTTCAGTTCGCATTTGTGCTCCTCACGTGTGCCCCAAAGAATGAGGTGTTTTGATAAAATGCTATGGCCAAGATTACTATCCGAGTGCCGGCGGGCCGATGGACAAATAGCCTCGGCTACCATCAGTTTTTGTCCGGTCGTGATGGTCGAGTGGATTAAGGTGTCCTGTGCATACCAGTTGCGTTGCTCCTGGCAGTATGGGTTCGAGTCACTGCTAGGGTGTGAGTTTTCAGTTTATATATATATATATATATATATATATATATATATATATATATATATATATATATATATATATAGATCACCTCAGCAGCGTCTGACTCGTGTGTCAGACGTATCTTCCTTCTTCTTGAGGTTATCTTGAGATAATTTAGGAGCTTAGCGTCCCCGCGGTCCGGTCTTCGACCAGGCCTCCTTTTTGTTACACAACGCCCCCAGGAAGCGCCCGCAGCAGCTGTCTAACTCCCAGGTACCTATTTACTGCTAGGTAACAGGGGGAATCAGGGTGAAAGAAACATTTTGCCCATTTGCCTCAGCCTCCACCGGGGATCGAACCCGGAACCTCGGAACTACGAATCCGAAGCGCTGTCCACCCAGCTGTCAGACGCCTTTAGTTCACTCTAGCAGAGTCATACTCGTGTGATAGCTCACTCCGGCAGTCTTACTCGTGGGATAGTTCTCTCCAGCAGAGTCTTACTCGTGTCATAGCTCACTCTAGCAGTGTCTTACTCGTGTCATAGCTCACTCTAGCAGTGTCTTACTCGTGTCATAGCTCACTCTAGCAGAGTCTGACGTGATAGCTCACTCTAGCAGAGTCTGACGTGATAGCTCACTCTAGCAGAGTCTGACGTGATAGCTCACTCTAGCAGAGTCTGACGTGATAGCTCACTCTAGCTGCGTCTTACTCATGTGATAGCTCACTCCAGCATATACTAACTAATGTGATAGTTCACTCCAGCATAGTCTGACTAGTGTGATAGCTCAACCCAGCAGTGTCCGATGTGTTATAATTCAATGCAGAAGAGTCTAAATTGTTTGATAGATCATCATATAAGTGTTTTAATTCTGCTATAGCTCAACGCTGCAGAGTCTGACTTGTGACATAGCAAAGCCCTGCTGTCTCACGTGTGTGATAGCTCAACCCAGCAGTCAAACTTGTGTGACAGCTTACTCATGCAATGTCCGACTATTAAGATGTCTTACTTTTCAAGTAGAGTCTGAATTGTGTGATTGCTCTAAAGCATTGCCTGACTACTGGGATAGAACACCCAACAGCATCTGTCTCAATCTAGCAGAGTCTGACTCGTGTGATACTTCACCCAGCAGTGTGTGACTAGTGTCACACACTGCAGTAAAGTGTGACTCGTGTGATACTTCACCCAGCAGTGTGTGACTAGTGTCACACACTGCAGTAAAGTGTGACTCGTGTGATACTTCACCCAGCAGTGTGTGACTAGTGTCACACACTGCAGTAAAGTGTGACTCGTGTGATACTTCACCCAGCAGTGTGTAACTAGTGTCACACACTGCAGTAAAGTGTGACTCGTGTGATACTTCACCCAGCAGTGTGTGACTAGTGTCACACACTGCAGTAAAGTGTGACTCGTGTGATACTTCACCCAGCAGTGTGTGACTAGTGTCACACACTTCAGTAAAGTCTGACTCGTGTGACTGCGAAACCCAGCAGTGTTTGACTTGTAGGATAGCTCACTCCAGCATTGTCTGACTCGGGTGATAACTCATCCAGCAGCATTGGTTTCATGTAATAATTTAGAACATAAGAATAAAGGTACCTGCAAAAGGACTATTGACTCATACGAGACAGCTCTTATTTATATCACTCAAGGGACCCCACCTCCACCACGTTACGTGGTAATTGGATCCACAAATCAACAACCCTGTTACCGAATCAACAGGTAAATACCAAGTATTTAAGTAAGTATTTAGTTCAACCCAGGAGTAATTGACTCGTGTGATCATCATAGACTTGTATGACTAGTATGATAGCTCACCACAGCAGTCTGACTTGTGGGATAGCTCATCCCAGCAGAGTCTGCCTCACTTGAGAGCACATATCAGCAGAGTCTGACTCGTGTGATAACTCTAAGAAACAGTCTTACCATATGATATATATCTCCCCAGCAGAGTCTGACTCGTGTGATAGCTGACTCATCTGTGTCTGACTCGTGTGATAGCTGACTCATCTGTGTCTGACTCGTGTGATAGCTGACTCATTTGTGTCTGACTGGAGTGATAGCTGACTCATCAGTATCTGACTCGTGTGATAGCTGACTCATCTGTGTCTGACTCGTGTGATAGCTGACTCATCTGTGTCTGACTCGTGTGATAGCTGACTCATCTGTGTCTGACTCGTGTGATAGCTGACTCATCAGTATCTGACTCGTGTGATAGCTGACTCATCTGTGTCTGACTCGTGTGATAGCTGACTCATCTGTGTCTGACTGGAGTGATAGCTCACTGGAGTAGTGTCTGGTTCGTGTGATTGGTCACCCAGGTGGAGTCTGACTTTGGTGTTAGATCTCCAGCAGTGTATAAATCATCGTGTGATAGCTCAGCTCAGTATAGTTTGAGTCTGAATTTCTTGTAGCAGGAAAGGGGCGCCATTCCGCCTTCGCTTCGCCACTCTGCAGCAGCGACTGATCGAGGCTGGTCTGGTGAACTACTGGCTGGAGGATGTCCTGGCCAAGAAGAAGTCTAATGATAACACACACGCGAGTAAATACGAACAGGTGAGAATGTTGTTAATTGTTACGAATCTTACTAGGATTCTAACATTACTCTTAATTCTTATATTACTTTATTGTCTTGTTCTATAATTAATATAGCATCCAGTTGTATGATATGAGATTCTTGTATGTTATATATTATAGCATGCTGTAGTGTGCCTGAGTTGCATTATATTGTATGAGGCTTTTGGGCTAGCTTTCACATGTGGTTTTTCCGTGTGGACGGTTGACCATATTTGGATGTGGCCAGTGTGGGAACATTGTTGTCAAGCGAGTGTTTATAGTTCAACCTTGATTAATTCTTATTATTGTTTGTCATTATATTATATTGAGTATTGTACCAGTATTTAATACTCTTATGATTAATAATGATTTGAATATTAGTACTACATTTTGTTAGTAGAATTTCCACAATGTTTATGTGGATGTTTAGTTGTTTTTATGGTAGACGCATAGCCTGCGGACCGTCGCATGGGCAGAAGCGTGGCGGCTATGGTCGAGAGGAGACATGTTTTTAACTTAAGTCATTGGTCACTGTTATTTTAGCTCATATTAGGTTAATTTCCTGGTTAGATGATTGTGTATATCCCATTTATTAATCCATGTGCTGGTGATAGTGCTCATGTCTCAATAAGGAGTATTATTTATGATATTGCATGCTAAAGAATATTTCTGGCTATTATTTTTACCATTTAATTGTTATGTTTGTCCCCCTTAGCTTAAATATATTGTTCTCCATTTTATGCAGTGATGTATCTATATCCCCCTAGACTTATGTTGGCAAGGCCGATTTAATATCATTTCTTAACACTGCGGGGAGAAGAACCTTATTTAGTCTCAAGGGTGGTAACAAATGAGGGCCTGTGTCCGGGAGATTAAACCTTAATTCCCTGTAATGTTTGTACAATTAACAGTGCTAATTATTAATAGCCATTGCCTTCCTAGGTACTCTGTGATTATCTAGTGACACCTAATCAAGCCTGTGAAATTATCTGTTCAATCTGAGCTGCTGTGAAAACTTCTCAACGCTTCACGATTTGAGGTAAGTGTTCAGCTTGTGCCAGGGGCCAAGCATAATTTTCAGTGTTGTTTCAAGTGTAAGTTGTGATTATTGAACCAACCATGGAGGATCAGGTTGCTGCGCTGGTAGATCTGCCAAATTTTGGTAAAATTAAAGACTTGAGGAAGTCTGGTTTGTTATTGCTGGCTGATAAATTGAACATAGCAATTTCCAGTAAAATGTTGAAGGCTCAAGTGTTAAGAGTTATTGTCACACACTTGGTGGAGGAGGAGAGACTTGAAGAGAAGTGTTTAGAAGAGTTAGAAGAAGAGTCAAGTGACAAGGTGGCAATCTTAAAGTTGGAGTTGGAGACTAAATTAGAAATGGCTAGGCTGGCAGCAGACAAGCAGAGGTTGGAGTTGCAAAACCAGACAAAACACCTTGAGTTGGAGGCTAAGTTACGACTAGCAGAGCAACAAACTAAACAAACCGAGCAGCAGACTAAGCAATTAGAAATTCAGCAGAGTATGGCTGAAAATAATAACAGGTTGGAACAGCAGAGAATTGCGGCAGGTTTGGGTAACACTAGTAATAATCCAGAGAGTACAAATAATTCTTCCAAGTACAGTAAACATGTAGAATTACCTAAGTTTAATGAAGAAGATCCAGAAATATTTTTCTTGCATTTTAAGAAATTAGCAGTCAGCGTGAACTGGCCTGTCGATCAATAGGTTAGCATTTTACAAGGACAATTTAAGGGTAAAGCTCAAGAGGTATTTGCATCTTTGCCTGCTGAGAATTTTTTCGATTTTAAATTTGTTCAGCAAAGTATTTTAAATGCCTACCAGCAGATCCCAGAGGCACATAGAATAAAATTCAGAAGTTTAAAAAGAGTACATGACCAGACTATTTCTGACTTTGTACGAGTAAAATTAAATCACTTTGACAGATGGATTAAAGCACTTAATATTACAGAGTTTGAGACTTTGAGAGACCTCATAGTAACTGAGGAAGTAGTGGGATGTCTACCAGAGAAATTAGCTTTGTTTATGGCTGAAAATAAACAAACCACTGATCTTATAAAACTAGCCAAGCTAGCTGATGAGCATGAACTACTTACTAAAGTGCCTTTTAGAGCACCAATTAATCATTTTAATGCTAAAACTAATCATTATGCTCATAAAAATCATGTTTTCCAGACTCGACCAGCTACTTCACCTTCTCCCCTTAACCCTTCTCCTGTAAAGCCTAAATCTGAGAAACAACAGACAGGGTTGTCAACCTCAAGTAATGTAGTGATTAAGCCTGTAGTGGGTTCGGCTGTTCCGACCACTAGCAGGTATTGCACGCATTGCAGGAGAAGAGGTCATGTGGTAACTTCCTGTTATGCTTTGCACCCTGAGTTGAGACCAACTGGTCTGATTATGAGTAGGGGTTTGCAAACCTTTAATGCCAATGTTGCTCCAGTCATGCCCAAGTGGATGACTAATTTTGATCCATACTTACATTCGGGAACCCTATTATGTACTTAGTGGAACCTGGAAACCAGTCCAGTTGTTAAGGGACACTGGTGCTTCCCAGTATTTAATTTCTCGCCGTGTTCTTACTGATGTTAGCACAGAAGACACTGGAGAGGTAGTGTTATTGCAGGGACTTGGAGAGCATATCCAGCGTGTACCATTAATTAAGGTTAACCTGAATTCTTCTATTACACCAGGTTGGTGCACGGTACCAGTCAGTGAGCAGTTGCCCATTCCTGGGATTGATATCATTGTAGGTAATGATTTTGACAAGTGTCAATTTAGTGAGACCGATTGTCCTGTTATGTATATTAAACCTAGTGCAGTACTGGCTCAACCAGATGCGGATGATGGTGTCATTTATCCAGCCTGTGTTGTGACCAGATCCATGGGTAAGCAGAATGTGGTAAGTCCTGCTGCTACCAAGGTGGATGTTCTCGAGGCCAGGACCCCTTCAGACAGAGAGGTGGAGGTGGACCTTGAAGATACATTTTTAGCTCACGTGGATGTCGAGAGTGAGGCCGGTGCCAAAGCCCTAATTTATTCTGACCCAGATGGTCTGGAAGATGTGGCCCAGGTACCAATTCCTTGCCCGCTAGCTCCAGCTGTAGAGTTTCAGACCTTGCATAAGTTACAGAGGACTGATCCCAGTCTAGCTGAGTGTGTTGCAGAAGCAGCCGACTCCATTGATACTTTGGAGGAGAGTACGGGTTGTTATTTCAAGGATCAATGTCTGATGAGAAGATGGAGACCATCAGGAACTTCCTCATCAGATGACTGTGAGTCTAAAACCCAGCTCGTTGTGCCAACAGAGTATAGGGAGCAGGTATTGCAAGCTGCTCATGATGACCTGATGGGAGGCCATCAAGGCATTACCAGTATGTATTATAAGATCTGTAAACTTTTTTATTGGCCAAAACTTAAAAAAGATGTGGTCAGATATTGCCACAATTGTGTTGTGTGTCAAACTGTTGGTAAGCCTAATCAGACTGTGCCACGAGCACCATTATACCCTATTGTAGTGCCAGAGGAGCCTTTTACTCATGTGGTGCTGGATTGTGTCGGACCTTTACCCCGTACCAAATCCGGAAATATGTATATGTTTACAATTTTATGTATGACCACCAGGTTCCCTGAAGCGTATGCTTTAAGTAACATTAGAGCATCTACCATTATAAGGCAGTTGGAACGATTTTTCTCACTATTTGGTATGCCCCGTATAATTCAAACTGATAATGGGAGTAATTTTTGTTCCACCACCTTTAAACAATTTTGTAATTCTTTTGGTATAAAGCACAATTTTTCCAGTCCTTACCATCCTCAGAGTCAGGGGGGAATCGAGCGGTTCCACCAAACTCTCAAGAAAATGTTGAAGGCAACTGGGGACGATTCACCCAGACATTGGGATAATAATCTGCCATTTATTTTGTTTGCGGTTAGAGATGGATTGCACAGTGCACTAGGCTGTTCTCCATTCGAGCTTGTATTCGGACATCAGGTGAGAAGACCTTTAAAGATGTTATATGAGAAATTGTTAGGAGATGTTACAGCCAGGCAGAGTGAGCGTTACCTGACGGATGTCAAGAGGAATCTGTCCAGAACGAGGGAGTTGGCCTTACGACATCTAATTGAACAACAACAGGTAATGAAGTAGAAACATGACCAGAGGTTCAAGGCCAAACTCAGAGTTTTTGAGCCAGGAGATTTGGTATTGGTCGTGAAGCCTCGTATGGGTACGTCTATGTCTAATAAATTTGCAGGACCATATCAAGTATTAAAACGTCTTAGGGAAGTTACTTACAAGGTTTGCCATCCCAAGCAGAAACGACAGACCATGAGTGTTCATGTAAACCGGTTGAAGGCTTATTGTGGGCCTAGTATTGTGGCTTGTTGTGTTGCTGAGGAGGTAATTCCTGAAGAGTCGAGTGTTGCAGAGGAAGATGGTAATTTTTGTTTGTCTAATTCCAGTAGTTCCGGGGAAGAATTGTTGAGTCATTTGCAGGATGAGGAGAGAGCAGAGTTCCAGGACCTTTTGGAGATGTCTTCTAGCTTGTTTGGGGAGGTCCCCACTCAGACTTCTCTAATTACTCACGATATCACCCTGACAAATGTAACTCCAATTCTGCTGCACCCTTATCGAGTGACACCCGTGAAACGTCGTATCATCCAGGAGGAGGTTGATTATCTTCTTCGACATGGGTTCATTAGACCCAGTCAGAGTTCCTGGAGTTCGCCATGTCTATTAGTACCAAAACCAGAAGATAAGAGTAGATTAGTAGTGGATAATAGAAAACTCACCTAGGTAACTGTAGTTGATGTTTATCCTTTACCATTATTGGAAGACTGTGTTGATACTATAGGTCATTTATGTCCGGTTGTGATGGTCAAGCGGATTAAGGCGTCCTGTAGATACCAGTTGCGTTGCTCCTGGCAGTATGGGATCGAGTCACTTCTGGGGTGAGTTTTCAGTCGCATATAGTCTTGGGGACCATTCAGGCTTGTTCGCATTTGTGTTCCTCACCGTACCCCAAAGAATGAGGTGATTTGATAAAATACTATGCCCAAGATTACCATCTGAGTGCCGGCGGGGAAGTGGTTCAAATAGCTTTCGCTATCACTTCCTTATGTCCGGTCGTGATGGTCAAGCGGATTAAAGCGTCCTGTGGATACTAGTTGCGTTGCTCCTGGCAGTATGGGTTCAAGTCACTTCTGGGGTGTGAGTTTTCAGTCGCACATAGTCCTGGGGACCATTGAGGCTTGTTCGCATATATATATATATTAGTTATATATATATATATATATATATATATATATATATATATATATATATATATATATATATATATATATATATATATATATATATGCGGAAAATCCACAGAGAAATATGAAATGAGGTGAACGTTTCGGCTTTGTTAAAGCCTTTGTCAACACCAGACTGACTAAGGAGAAGGGAGAAGGGGGGAAGATATATAGGCCGACACCTGACCAACCCATCCCAAGGGTTGGTCAGGTGTAATTAACCAAAAACAGGTAAAGCTAAGCTTAGAATGGTCAAAGAGGATTAAGCGGTCAGAGAATAAGGATGAAAGATTAAAGAAAAGCCTCATGAACACACAATATATGAATATACAATTATAATGAGACATTGTAAGCCTCTCTATCAGAGTTGTTTCTTAAACTGTTGTGCAATATTATAACTTAAAAATGGATCAAGTTTGTACATTCCAGTACTAACATTAAGAAGATTTGGACACTGACTGATTAGAGCAGACTCAATCAAATTCCGTTCCACGAAATCCCCACAATTGGTAATGCTTTTTACCCCATTCCAGTTAATATTGTGATCGCATAAACTCGTATGTAGATACAATGCATTAGACGTTTGGGCAGTTCTAATACTATAAGCATGTTGTGACAACCGCAATTGTAAGGACTTTCCTGTTTGTCCAAGGTACACAGAATCACAATCATTGCAGGGAATCGAATACACACAACCTGCTGTATCAGGGGAGTTTTTTATTAAATTGGATTTGATCGTACTATTAGTGAACACCAAATTTATATTAAGTTTCTTAAAAATCAGAGACAATTTTTCAAGTCCACTCGCATAAGGTACCACCAATGAGTTAATAATTTTTGGTTTCGCCTTAGGGACGTGATTATAAAACGTACGCTTGGCTTGTACAAACGAGAAATCCAAAAACCTCTTAGGATATTGTAAACTCTTCCCAATTTCATATATTTTAGCAATCTCTTCATCAAAAAACTCAGGGCTGCAAACCCTCAAAGCTCGTAGAAACATTCCTGAAAATACTGCCTGTTTAACTTTACTATGATGATTCGAATAAAAATGAACATACGACCCCACGTTGGTAGGTTTCCTATACACATTAAATTTGAACTTTCTAGTGACTCTATGAATCATAATGTCCAAAAACGGAAGAGTACCATTCTCCTCAGTCTCACAAGTGAATTTTATTGAAGGTACCAAAGAATTGAGTGGTTAGTCAAAGTTTTGTCCCCTATAGTTGGTACTATTTCCAACTCACACTTGACAAACAATGTGGACTTAGTTAATAAGCTATCCACACTGAATTTAAATTTTGATTTTAAACTTATAAGTTTCGATGTGACCTCTTTATTCACTAAAGTTCCTGTTGATGATCTGTTAGAATTTCTACGTGAGGAACTGCCTAAATATAATTTGAGCTTGCAGACCAATAAAGTATTGGAACTTATTAAATTGTGTATAAAAGACAATTATTTTAGTTTTAATGGAAAATTTTTCAAACAAACATTTGGTATGGCGATGGGCAATCCCCTGTCCCCAGTTTTAAGCAATTTGTATATGGAATTCTTTGAAACAAAAATCTTATCCAGGATCATCCCGGCTAATGTGGTTTGGTATAGGTATGTTGATGATATTTTGTGCTTATGGCCGTGCAACAAAGACCAGATAGTTTTTCTTAATGAACTCAATTCTTTGGTACCTTCAATAAAATTCACTTGTGAGACTGAGGAGAATGGTACTCTTCCGTTTTTGGACATTATGATTCATAGAGTCACTAGAAAGTTCAAATTTAATGTGTATAGGAAACCTACCAACGTGGGGTCGTATGTTCATTTTTATTCAAATCATCATAGTAAAGTTAAACAGGCAGTATTTTCAGGAATGTTTCTACGAGCTTTGAGGGTTTGCAGCCCTGAGTTTTTTGATGAAGAGATTGCTAAAATATATGAAATTGGGAAGAGTTTACAATATCCTAAGAGGTTTTTGGATTTCTCGTTTGTACAAGCCAAGCGTACGTTTTATAATCACGTCCCTAAGGCGAAACCAAAAATTATTAACTCATTGGTGGTACCTTATGCGAGTGGACTTGAAAAATTGTCTCTGATTTTTAAGAAACTTAATATAAATTTGGTGTTCACTAATAGTACGATCAAATCCAATTTAATAAAAAACTCCCCTGATACAGCAGGTTGTGTGTATTCGATTCCCTGCAATGATTGTGATTCTGTGTACCTTGGACAAACAGGAAAGTCCTTACAATTGCGGTTGTCACAACATGCTTATAGTATTAGAACTGCCCAAACGTCTAATGCATTGTATCTACATACGAGTTTATGCGATCACAATATTAACTGGAATGGGGTAAAAAGCATTACCAATTATGGGGATTTCGTGGAACGGAATTTGATTGAGTCTGCTCTAATCAGTCAGTGTCCAAATCTTCTTAATGTTAGTACTGGAATGTACAAACTTGATCCATTTTTAAGTTATAATATTGCACAACAGTTTAAGAAACAACTCTGATAGAGAGGCTTACAATGTCTCATTATAATTGTATATTCATATATTGTGTGTTCATGAGGCTTTTCTTTAATCTTTCATCCTTATTCTCTGACCGCTTAATCCTCTTTGACCATTCTAAGCTTAGCTTTACCTGTTTTTGGTTAATTACACCTGACCAACCCTTGGGATGGGTTGGTCAGGTGTCGGCCTATATATCTTCCCCCCTTCTCCCTTCTCCTTAGTCAGTCTGGTGTTGACAAAGGCTTTAACAAAGCCGAAACGTTCACCTCATTTCATATTTCTCTGTGGATTTTCCGCATAAAATGATCAGTGTTTTGTGATCGTCAATTGCATATATATATATATATATATATATATATATATATATATATATATATATATATATATATATATATATATATCGTACCTAGTAGCCAGAACGCACTTCTCAGCCTACTATGCAAAGGCCCGATTTGCCTAATAAGCCAAGTTTTCATGAATTAAATGTTTTTCGACTACCTAACCTAACCTAACTTTTTCGGCAACCTAACCTAACCTATAAAGATAGGTTAGGTTAGGTTAGGTAGGGTTGGTTCAACACATTCTAGAGAGGGTACATAGTTTTGCCAAAGATAATCTATTGAAAGCACAGGAGAGGATGAAGACTCATTACGACCAGACCAGCAAAGTAAGGAAATTTAAACCGGGAGACTTTGTGCTTGCCTACTTCCCTATCCCAGGTTCTCCTTTGCAAAACAGGTTTTCAGGACCCTACCGCACCAAGGAGTGCAGAAACAACCACAACTACGTTCTAGAGACTCCAGATAGGCGGCGGAAGACCCAGTTGTGCCACGTCAACCTCCTGAAGCTATATAACGGTACTCCTCCCACTGTCATGATAACCTACTCTTCCTTTAAAGAGCCATACATCCACAGTGAGACCTTCCCTGCTCCTCCTCCCGAAAGCACTGACACTGAGTCAGCGCTTTCCAATTCGGAAATCCTACATGATCTTCATAATTATTTTCAGGACAATCATAGTGCACCTCTCATCAAGATCTTCAAAGAACATCAGGAGTTGTTCCGAGATGATCCACAAGAGTGTAATGTTACCCAGCACGACATCCAACTGCTCCCTGACACCCGGCCGATTCGTCAACCCTTCTACCGAATCAGCCCTAGCAAGAAGGAAGTCATGCGTGCTGAGGTGCAGTACCTCTTGGATCATGGACTGGCTACACCTTGTGAGTCACCTTGGGCCTCACCCTGTATCTTGGTGCCAAAACGCCAAGGTAAGGTGAGACTTTGTACGGATTACCGTAAATTAAATAATGTGACTGTCAAGGATGCATACCACTTGCCACGGATAGATGACATTCTTGACGCCATTGGTAATGCCCAGTACTTGTCCCAAGTGGACTTGCTCAAGGGGTATTATCAAGTGTGTCTAACAGAGCGAGCCAAAGAAATATCTGCCTTTATCACTCCCTTTGGACTTTTCAGGTATGAACGCCTTCCTTTCGGACTATGTAATGCACCGGCCACCTTTCGGACTATGTAATGCCCCGGCCACCTTTCAGAGAGCTGTCAACCACGTCATCCAGGGCTTGGATAACACCTACGCCTATTTGGATATCGTTGTAGCATCCAGCACCTGGAGCGAACATCTGCTCCAGCTGCAACGACTGTTCGCCAAGCTCCTGACAGCCGGCCTCGCCATCAACCTGGGCAAGTCCACATTTGCCAAAGGTAAAGTGCGTTATCTGGGTCATGTAATAGGGAGTGGCAGCATAGCTCCGTTAGACACACACACTCAAGCCATCCAGCATTATCCACAGCCTACCACCAGGAAGCAGCTCCTGCGCTTCCTTGGTCTTGCCTCCTACTACCGTAGGTTTGTAAAGAATTTTAGTACAGTAGCAACACCATTAATTACTTTAACCAGTCCCAAGCAACGGTATAATTGGACCATGCAGCAAACTGTTGCTTTCGAACAACTCAAATTCCTCCTCTGTTCTAATCCTATTCTCGCCTCGCCAGATATCACCAAGCCTTTCATCCTTCATGTCGACGCCAGTGGTACCGGCATCGGGGGTGTCCTGATGCAGCAACGAGGCGAGGAGGTTCTACCTGTCAGCTACTACAGCTACAAGTTGAAACCCCACCAGAGGAACTACAGCACTATCGAGAAGGAGCTACTCTCCATCGTCCTGAATCTCCAGCACTTTGCTCCATACCTACAAGGTGCCAGGTCTACCACCATCTTCTCAGACCACAATCCTCTCTGCTTCTTACATCAAGCCCAATTCAATAAAAAACGTCTTCTACGATGGGCTTTATATCTGCAAGATTTCAACCTGGAAATCCGCTATATCAAGGGTTCTGACAACATCATAGCCGACGCCCTCTCCAGAGTCTATGAAGTAGAAGCAACTCGAACTATCACTCCACCACATGAAGACGTAACTTCTTCCAGAACCGCAGGCTTCGGGGGAGAGTTGTGACGATAATCTCTTTCAAGAGAGATTGAGCCTGCTCTTCCCTACACATTTACGTCGTTCAAGCACAAGATACTATATTGAAGATACGTCCACCAGTATCGCCAAACGTTTTGCCCAGGAAGCAAAGCGTACCATGCACAACCCGACACACCGGCTGCCGCCCGCCGTCAAACCAGCAAACTACTCATTCTCCGCCTGCCTGTTGCTGATTGGCTGGTGTGTAGCAGCACCTGTACTCACGCCACTACATGAGTCGACGTCTGGGCCAGCAGCATGCCGTCTCCTCAGAATATCCCTGTGCTCCTTGGAGTTGACATCTCTCTATAGTTGACTAAGCCCTGGCTGTCGTGTACTAAAGGAGGTGGCAGCTTGAAGCCAGTATTCTCAGCACCTCACTTATTTGATTTATTTAACTTGCACTTACTTGTCTTAGAGTAAAATTTGTCACAGCCAGTAATTATTCATGTTGTTTTGTTTGTTGACTTGTTTTGAATTTTACGAGATTGTCTTTATTCATATCTTGTTTTCTAGAGTAATTAAAATTTCATTGTTTATACTTTGTGTTTAGTGTGTCTTCCCATTACCTTACCACAGACAAAAGGACAAACTTCTCTTTTTTTTTTTGTTATGTGACGAGGCCCTGCCCCCAGCTTTTGAAACAGCCGAACACCAACGCTTTACCGTCACAATATATATATATATATATATATATATATATATATATATATATATATATATATATATATATATATATATATATATATATATATATATATGTACCTAGTAGCCAGAACGCACTTCTCGGCCTACTATGCAAGGCCCGATTTGCCTAATAAGCCAAGTTTTCCTGAATTACTATATTTTCTCTAATTTTTTTCTTATGAAATGATAAAGCTACCCATTTCATTATGTATGAGGTCAATTATTTTTTATTGGAGTTAAAATTAACGTAGATATATGACCGAACCTAACCAACCCTACCTAACCTAACCTAACCTATCTTTATAGGTTAGGTAGCCGAAAAAGTTAGGTTAGGTTAGGTTAGGTAGGTTGTGTAGTCGAAAAACAATTAATTCATGAAAACTTGGCTTATTAGGCAAATCGGGCCTTGCATAGTAGGCTGAGAAGTGCGTTCTGGCTACTATGTACGACATATATATGTATATATATAAGTCGTACTTAGTAGCCAGAATGCACTTCTCGGCCTGGTATACAAGGCCCGTTTTGCCTAATAGGCCGAGTGATTTTCTTTATTTTCAATCAATTGTTTCCAATTAGTTTATTTGAATTATTATTATTATAATTTATATGAAACATAAATAATATAATTGACTTAGTTGTGTTAGTTTAGGTTAGGTTTAGATTGAAGCGGAATTCTGGGTTAAGTTTCACTTACAAGATGGAAAAGGATGGGAAGCTGCCCTTTCTAGATGTAACAGTCATGGAAAGGAGCGGAGGTTTCCACACTGCAGTCTACACTAAGGAAACATAGGAATGTGCCTCAATGCCAACAGTGACTGCCCAGACAGGTACAAGAGGAGTGTTGTTAACGCTTATGTCGACCGTGCTCTAAGCCACAGTTCAGCATGGAAGCAAGTCGATGAAGAACTCTGTAGGGTAAGGCAGGTCCTAGTCAACAACGGCTTCTCCAATGGTTTCGTTGAAGACATCATAAGAAGGAAAGTGAAACACCATGCAACCTCTGAAGAGACAACTAACACAACACCTATACCCCCTATTAGACTATTTTACAGGAACTTCTTTTCCACAGCTCATAAAACGGAGGAAAGGGTCTTGAAAGATATTGTTAATAGGAACGTTATTCCTACAGACAAAAATCAGAAGATACAATTGACAATTTACTATAAAACCCAAAAAAACGCCAACCTACTCATGAGAAACTCTCCAGACACAAAGCAGAACGCTTTAAAAGAGACTAATGTCGTCTGTGCCTCCAAATGCCCACTTGGGGATTGTAAGCTTCAAAGAACTCAGTATATAGGCAAGACAACAACATCTCTTTCCCGGCGATTAACGATGCATAAGCAACAGGGCTCCATTAAGGAACATATAATCTCTTCCCCCAACCAGACCATCACTAGAGAAGTCTTAACAAAAAACACAGAAATCATCGATAGATACAGCGATAGCAGGCGGCTTGATATCTGCGAGGCACTACACATCAAGAAGTAAACACCAGCAATCAACAGCCAATTAATGCACATCTATATCCTACCCACTTCAAGACTCCGCACCAATATAGAAGCATCAAGAAATATGGGCCAATAGGCCCTTTGCAGTTACTTCCATTCTTCCCTTTAACCTACTCAATATTATACCCATTATTTCGTGTTGTGTCTTGTGTTGAAAGTTTGTTTTCACCTCATCCGAAACTGTTGTAACATATCACCTCACCCAAATGCAGGTATATAAGATAAAAGGTTAAGATAGGTTTAAATTATAGCATAGTAGAACTCTGTTTAGTGTTTGCTGGTTATAGTTGTGTGTGTGTAAACTAAAGTCTTTGAAAATGTAATAAGTTTTTACGAAACGCGTTCAAGTGTCGCGTCAGACTAGAAATAAAAATGAATATTGGAGAATTAATTTTTCAATGACCATCGACAGTGAAAAGAAACATAAGAAATATTGAGAAAATTCGTGTTAGAATTATTAATCTTACTTTTTCGGTCATATTTACTAATATATATATATATATATATATATATATATATATATATATATATATATATATATATATATATATATATATATATATATATATATATTTATTTATTTATATATATATATATATTTATATATATATATATACATATATATATATATACATATATATATATTGTGACAATAATCTCCTTCAAGAGATTGAGCCTGCTCTTCCCTCCACAAATACGTCGTTACATCTATATAAAACTACTATGGAAGAAATGTCCAACAATGACAACAACACCAGCAAGGTTTGCCAGAGCGCAAAACGTATGCAGCCAGGGACACCTGCTCAGACTCAAACCGCCAAACTACCCGTCTTGCTGCCGGCTCCTCGCTGATTGGTCGCCGGTCTGGCTGCAACTGCACTCGCCCACCATACTACTTGATGTCTGGGACCGCCACGACCTCAGTCCTCAGAATATTCAGTGCTTTCTCACAGTTAACACTTCTCCCTGCTAGACGTAAGCTTTGGCGTACGTGTACTGAGAGAGGTGATAGCTTAAAGCCGATATTCCCGCACCTCTCATTTACTTGTCTATTGCACTTCTTGTTATTTTGCTCACTTGTCTTAACGTAACTTTTCATTGTGTCATTTAATTATTCTTATTATTTTGATTGATTTTATTATACGAATTTGTTTGTCCATTTTATTCATGTTTTGATTTATTTAACGTAATTAAAATTCCATTGTTAAAGTTTACTTGTGTTTTGTGTGTCTTCTCCTTACCTTACCACAGACGAAGTTCCAGATTTTCTATTATTTTTTTTAATGCTATGTGACGAGGCCATACCCCTAGCTTTGAACAGCCGAACACCAACGCGTTACCGTCACAATATATATATATATATATATATATATATATATATATATATATATATATATATATATGTCGTACCTAGTAGCCAGAACGCACTTCACGGCCTAATATGCAAGGCCCGATTTGCCTAATAAGCCAAGTTTTCCTGAATTAATATATTTTCTCAATTTTTTTCTTTTGAAATGATAAAGCTACCCATTTCATTATGTATGAGGTCAATTTTTTTTTATTGGAATTAAAATTAACGTAGATATATGACCGAACCTAACCAACCCTACCTAACCTAACCTAACCTATCTTTATAGGTTAGGTTAGGTTAGGTAGCCGAAAAAGCTAGGTTAGGTTAGGCTAGGTAGGTTAGGTAGTCGAAAAAACATTAATTCATGAAAACTTGGCTTATTAGGCAAATCGGACCTTGCATAGTAGGCTGAGAAGTGCGTTCTGGCTATTAGGTACGACATATATATATATATATATATATATATATATATATATATATATATATATATATATATATATATATATATATATATACATATATATATATAATATAATATAATATATAATATATGTAATATATATATGACCGGTTACTGCTAGAAAAAGCCCTTAACCTCTCTCTTGATGACCTACAGTGGAAACAAGCCTCTCTTCCCGTAAGACTTGGGGGCCTCGGAGTTCGAACAGCAACGCAAATCGCTGTTCCAGCCTTCCTGTCCTCCTTATCAGCATCCGACGACCTTGTGAAGGAAATTCTACCTGCCCACTTACATCAGCTGGCAGGTGTACATGATCCCAATTTTACACGCTGTGCCAT
This sequence comes from Procambarus clarkii, assembly GCF_040958095.1. Lineage (NCBI taxonomy): Eukaryota > Metazoa > Arthropoda > Malacostraca > Decapoda > Cambaridae > Procambarus > Procambarus clarkii. The sequence continues at coordinate 1,804,311 of NC_091236.1, read as the reverse complement.
AGAGTGGGCCTCTCGTGCAGGCCCATCACCTCAACCATCATCCCCAAAAGCCCACAAGCAATCCAGCTGGGATGGCCCCATTGTAGACCAAGTTGCTGCAGAGTGCCTGGGTGCTGCAACAACACAACACGACATTGCTCGCCTCACAGCAGTAGCAGCCCCACATGCAGGGGATTTCCTGTTAGCAACCCCAATGTCGGCAACTGGCACGCGTCTCACACCACACGCCCTCCGAATTGCTGTGGCCCTTCGCCTTGCTGCCCCAATCCACACCAGATATAGGTGTATTTGCGGCGAGGTGGTGGCTGACAGGTACGGCCACCATGGCCTACTCTGCCAAAGCACAGGGGGATGGCACTCGAGGCACAGTGAAGTTAACGACATCATCAAGAGGAGCCTCACCACAGCTGTATGCCCAGCTGAAAGAGAGCCCCGTTACCTAACGCCCCGTAACTCTGATGCTCTTATTGGTCGCCCGGATGGTATCACAGTGAACCCCTGGAAGAATGGCAAGCAGTTGGTATGGGACTACACGTGCGTATCAACCCTGGCTAACACCTACATTAACCTCAGTGTTGCACAACCAGGTGGCGCTGCCACCCACAGCAGCCAAATCCCGTAAGTATAGAGAACTGGATCACCACTACAATTTTGTCCCCATTGCTTCTGAGACACTCGGCGCCTGGGGTAAAAGTGCTACCAGTTTTTTGAAGGAACTGGGTTCTAGGCTCATTGAAACAACAAGGGACCCTAGAGCTGCCAGCTTTCTTTTCCAGCGCCTCAGCGTGGCGATACAGAGGGGAAATGCGCACTTTATCCAGGGTTCCTGCCCGCCATCTGAGGAGCTGGAGGAACTCGACAACCTATGATAACCATCTTTGTAACCTATATGTAACTCCTTTTTTGTAACAAGGTTCAAATAAAGTAAATATATATGTGTACATACAAAAGAATGGGGGTGGTAGGAGAAGATAATATTAGTGTTCAGTGAGAGACCACAAGGTCTCCTCTGAATACTTTTTATTTTCTTCTCCGAGGCTATGGGTCCCCACATTGGCACCAGAGGTGGTACCCTCACACTTATTTTATTTTTTTATATAATATATATATATATATAATATAATATGTTATAATATAATGTAATATATATATATATATATATATATATATATATATGTATATATATATATATATATATATATATATATATATATATATATATATATATATATATATATATATATATATATATGTCAGCAACCGGCACCCGTCTCACACCACAGGACCTCCGAATTGCCGTGGCTCTCCGCCTCGCTGCCCCAATCCACACCGAATACAGGTGTATTTGCGGTGAGGCAGAAGCCAACAGATATGGACGGCATGGCCTTCTTTGCCAAAGGACGGGAGGATGGCATGCAAGACACGGCGAGGTTAATGACATTATTAAGAGAAGCCTTACCACAGCCGGTTGTCCAGCAGAGAGAGAGCCCCGTTACCTAATGTCCCGCAACTCTGATGAGCCTGTCGGTCGCCCAGACAGAATTACGGTGAACCCCTGGAAGAATGGTAGACAGTTGGTGTGGGACTACACTTGCGTTTCAACTTTAGCCAATACCTATGTTGACTTCAGTGCTACACAAGCAGGAGAAGCTGCCAATCACCGGGAAGCGGCCAAGTCACGTAAATACAGAGACCTTGAGCACCACTACAATTTTGTCCCCATTGCCTCAGAGACACTTGGTCCCTGGGTAAAAGTGCTGCTAGCTTTTTGAAGGAGTTGGGGGTCTAAGTTAATCGAAACAACTAGAGACCCTAGAGCTGCCAGTTTTCTTTTTCAGCGCCTTAGTGTGGCAATCCAGAGAGGAAATGCTCACTGCATCCACGGTTCCTGCCCGCCATCTGAGGAGCTGGAGGAGCTGTTCAACTTGTGACAAGCAGCCTTGTACCCTGCATGTAATCAATATTGTAATTTTTTTTGTGTAATGACATTTTCAAATAAAGTTAGATAAATATACACACTTACGAAAAGAATAGGGGTGGTAGGAGAAGAAAATATCAAAGTGTTCGGTGAGGACCCACAAGGTCTTCTCTGAGTACTCTTTATATATTTATATATATATATATATATATATATATATATATATATATATATATATATATATATATATATATATATATATATATATATATATATGTGTGTGTATATCACGAAAATAAACACGTGATTAAGAATGTGACAATGTCAGACCACGGAGGAAAAATGAAACAGGAAATTTCCTTAAGTACTTTCGTATATTAAATACATCTTCAGAAGGACCTTCTGAAGATGTATTTAATATACGAAAGTACTTAAGGAAATTTCCTGTTTCATTTTTCCTCCGTGGTCTGACATTGTCATATATATATATATATATACATATATATATATATATATATATATATATATATATATATATATATATATATATATATATATATATATGTATATTTGTGAGGTGAAACATAGGGGTAACTGCAGAAGGCTTATTGGCCCATACGAGGCAGCTCCTATCTAAACACAAAGATTAATCCAGTGTAATTGGCCTATTATGTTGGACATTGTCTTCTGTGTTGGCATCGATATGTTCTTGTCTTGTCCTTACTCTCATGGTGGGTAGAGTAAATAGTTCCGTGATTTGGGTGTTCATGGTAGGTCGCTCTATTCTTATGTGAATTGCTTCAAGAATTTGTAATCTTCTTAAGATTACAAAAGATTCTTCTTATAAGAAGATTACAAATTCTTGAGGCAATTCACATAAGAATAGAGCGACCTACCATGAACACCCAAATCACGGAACTATTTACTCTACCCACCATGAGAGTAAGGACAAGACAAGAACATATCGATGCCAACACAGAAGACAATGTCCAACATAATAGGCCAATTACACTGGATTAATCTTTGTGTTTAGATAGGAGCTGCCTCGTATGGGCCAATAAACCTTCTGCAGTTACCCCTATGTTTCACCTCATATATATATATATGTATACATATATGTATAACTGAAAAGTCACACCCCAGAAGTGACTGCTAGGAGGAGCACTCTGCGGCGTACAGGATCCCTTAACTGCGCGACCAACAAGACTGGACAAAAGCGAATGGTAGCCTAGGCTATTTCCATCTCCTCGCCGGCACTCAGTTGGTAATCTTAGGCATGGTATTTTATCAAATCACCTCATTCTTTGGGGCACACGTGAGGAACACTAATGTGAACAAGCCTGAATGGTCCCCTGGACTATATGCAACTGAAAACTCACACCTCAGAGTTTATTACGATTACCATCCGAGTACTGGCGGGGTGATGGAAATAGCCTCGGCTACCATCTTCTTTGGTCCGGTCGTGTTGGTCGAGCGGTTAAGGGATCCTGTACGCCAGAAGAGGGTTTGGCAGTATGTGTTCGTGTCACTTCTGGGGTGTGAGTTTTCAGTTGCATATAGTCCCTGGGGACCATTCAGGCTTGTTCACATTTGTGTTCCTCACGTGTGCCCCAAAGAATGAGGTGATTTGATAAAATACCATGCCCAAGATTACCAACCGAGTGCCGGCGGGGTGATGGACATAGCCTCGGCTACCATCCTCTTTTGTCCGGTCATGTTGGTTGAGCGGTTAAGGGATCCTGTACGCCAGCAGAAAGCTCATGGCAGTATGGGTTCGAGTCACTTATGGGGTGTGAGTTTTCAGTTGCATATAGTCCTGGGTACCATTTGGGTTTGTTTATATATATATATATATATATATATATATGTATATATGTATATATATATATATATATAATATATATATATATATATATATGTATATATATATATATATATATATATATATATATATATATATATATATATATATATATATATATATATAAAGTGGATTATGTTACAGGATTTTGAAGAAGATCAAGTAGTGCTAGGCCTCGACCATCTTCAGGGTGCCTTTTACATTTTGCTGTTCGGCTTCTGCCCTGCCCTTCTGGTCTTCCTCGCCGAAAACCTCGTCCACCTTAGACACTCATCACCAAACTCTCCACAATGACTTTATCGGTCTCACTCCTTGTAGGATCAAGAGCCCTTCTTAAACAATCGTCACCAAGCTCTAACAAATAATAAATTTGTTTACCTATCAGTTCCTTAGATCTCTAACACTCTCGAGACAACTTCGAGAGTGTACGAAAGCTCTGGTTACCAAACTATTTACGTAATTTATTGTCTAGTACCTTCTATTTTAACACTGTCTGTAAAACAATAAAACTGTAAACATTTTGCTCCATTTAGTTCGGTTGCTAATAGACAGATTTCCTTACATTTAAAAAGTGTTGGAAAAAGAAGCACCACACATTGGATTGCTCCCTAGGGGCAATGTACACTCAAAAATGCTCCTTTTGTTTTCAAAATGCAGCACGCAAAACATGTTTTCAGATCAACAGACGCTTGTTTTCGATAAAATTAATAATATTACATGTTAAATGTAATTAAGTTTTAAATTATATTTAATAATATCTAATAAACTATTTATAGTTTTTGTTACATAGTTATTTTGTTACAACATATATTTTTTAAATTTTAAAACAAATTAATTAGAGATGTTCATAAAACTATTTTGCAAGACAGGTTATATTAAAAATATATATTTGTAACTGCACCATCCACTAAGTTTATGAAATATACATGTGTAAAAAATATAGAAAATAATATAATAATATTGAATACAATGTTTTCTAGGCATCACTTCACATCTTCGAAAGTGGTGAAAATATTTATTCTATCAAATATCACATATTTGATACAAGGTGATTGTAGTGAGTAATTTAATTTGCAGTGTTTGATATGGAAGAATATGAATTTAAACTTTTAAATTATTCATGAAGGTATTAGAATAATTTTAATCTGTTAAAAGTGCTGCTAGCTTAATTTGGACGTGAATGCAGCAGAAATTATCACGTCAATTAAATTTTATGTGTTTGTATGAGAAAGTTTGCTGTCAACTTAATTTTTTCTTCAATACTTTGAATATTTACTTTCATCTAGGTGGGTTATCTACTATGGTTAAAAACAACACTACATTTACTTTGAATCGAAAAAAAATCCATTTAATATAAAAAATTGGAAATGAGACCAGTCCTTATGATCACTGTCAAACAATTTTTAATACTTCGTTATTATATGAGGTATATTGCCTCATTTATGTACTTCATCTAAAGGTAATAAATGCACTAGATCTTACTAAATGGTTATCATTGTTCCATATGATATTTTAATGATCTCCAAAATATGTTATGTAAGTAAAATTTTCAATTTTTTTCTGATCTTTCACGACACGGTTTCCATGCATTTATTTACATGCATGCACATGTCTACATGCGTTTATTTACCCTTACTGTTTAATTAATAAAAATAAATTTTATTATGATTTATTAAATAACCTATTATTATTATTATTATTATTATTATTATTATTATTATTATTATAAAAAATAATAAAATATTTCAATATTTATTATTGATATTATTATATTTATTGCTGTTTTATTAATATTATTATATTTATTATTGTTATTATTATTGTTATTATTATATTATTATATTTATTATTGTTATTATTATATTTATTATTGTTATTATTATATTATTATGCTAGCAGTACCCAGCCACGCATTGCTGTGGCTCAGCAAGGCATGTGCGTTGCTGAGATATAGCAACCTTCCCTGTCCCCCCCAGTCCTCCCCACCATTCCCCCCTCACCCATCTCCATGGCCTCCCAACCATTCCCCACTCCACTGTTCCCCTCGTCCTCCCGAACATTCCTCACTCCACAATCCCCTCTTCCTTCCCACCATGCCCCTCTCCCCTGTCCCTTTGTCCTCCCCACCATTCTCCATTCCCCTCGTCCCCACAATCCCGAACTCCCCCTGATGGTGGGGAGGACGATGGGACAAGGGAGGGGGTCATGGTGGGGAAGGCCGAGGAGATGGGTGAGGGGGGAATGGCGGGGAGGACTAGGGGACAGGAAGATTTCTGTGGCTCAGCAACGCACATGCGTTGCTGAGCCACAGCAACGCGTGGCCGGGTAGTGCTAGTCTATATAAAAAAAATGGAAATGTTCGTTTGTGCATAATCGCTAATCTCCGAAAGTTCTTCACCGATTGCTTTGAAATTTTCACACAACGTTCCATTCGCGTCCGGCCAGGTTTTTATCAACATACTATATAGATGTGATGTTGCCATCACTGAAATATAAGAAAAACAGTTAAAAAATGAAATGAAAATACGAAAAATAAAACAAATTAACTATACTCACGAAATGAACGGTATGGTAAACAACACAGCTCAATTCCAACGCAATTCACACAAAATAATAAAATCAAAATGAAAATAAATAAAAATCTACGAAAATTCAATTTATCAATGCAATCAGAAACATTGAAATGGAATTGCAACATATTAGTATAGCATTTGTGTTGTTCTTACATGCAACAGATGGCACTGTTTATCAAGATAGGCATAGTTTTACCTGTCACAGGTGTGGCAACTATACTTATACATACGAAATGAACGGTATGGTAAACAACACAGCTCAATTCCAACACAGTCACACAAAATAATTCAATAAAACATAAAATAAATCGAAATCTATAAAAAAAAAATTATCAATGCAATCGAAATCATTGAAATGGAATTCGTGACATATTTAGTATAGAGGGCATGATGCTAGTATGTGCAACAGATGGCGCTGTTTTTCAAAAACGCATGTGCTTACCTGTCACGGGATTGGCATCTACATAGTAGTTATATAAAAAGATGCACCTATTCGAATGAAACGTTGTTTCAAAATTTCAAAGCAATCGGTAAACAGGTTTCAAATATTTCCTTCACATGAAAAACATAAAAAAAACAGTTTTTTCAGTAAAAGCATGTTTTATATACCTTCACAGATATGACATCTATATAGTAATTATATAAAAACCCGGCCGAATGCGAATGGAATGTTGTGTGAAAATTTCAAAGCAATCGGTAAAGAACTTTCGGAGATAAGCGATTATGCCCAAACGAACATTTCCATACAGGCTACTACATACTTTAAACATGCTTCACCTGTGACAGGATAAAATATGCTTTTCTTTAAAAAAAAAAAAAGCGCCATCTGTTGGACGAAAGAGCAACACATGCTGTAATCTCTGAAAGTTCTTCACCGATTGCTTTGAAATTTTCAAACAATGTTCCATTCGCCCCGAGCAGATTTATATACATATTATATAGATGTCATGTCTGTGTTCTTTCATTATGTTTTCTCATTATTTCATTATGTGTTCTCTCATTTTTGATACTACTTCATGTTGTCCAACTATATGTGATTTGGCCTACAATTCTCAGAATTTCACATAATATTGCGTTTTTAAGCAAGTTTTCTTGCATTGTGCTTTGTACTTAAAATCATCGAATTTAGCAATATTTTGTGGTTTTTCATCCTTGTTTCCTTTATGAGATTTAAACCAAATATCATCGACTTATGCAAAATTTTGCCGTTTTTCCACGTTTTCCAGCCTTTTCGGTTTATGGCCATTAATTCATGAAATTTACGATAAATATGATGCACACACGTAATGAATAGAAAATTACCCTTAAATACATGATTCTCAATCAACTATTTGTACCTCGTTAAAATAGTGAGTCAGATATTGATTAGGAGAGATTTTCTGTTTTTATTGCATATTTCGACGTTCCAGCCGGATTAGAGCGGTTTTACGAGTACCTCTTCTTTCAGTAATATAAACTGAAGTTCAGGAACATTTTAGTTAATTCTAATGAAAAGACATTGATTTTTGTCATTTGAATAGGAAAACGCCTTTTCATATGATTAAAATAACACGAAACCTCGCTTAATGATTTTAAGCAAAAATCCACGTTGTGACTTGTTGTGACTTTTTTCACGTTTTCATGTGAAAACATGTGTCACTTAAAGTAGTAGTATTCGATTTTACTAATATTTTGATACAACCTCATGTTTTCTCGCGAAATGTGATTTAGCCTAAACTTCTAAGAATTTAGCATAATACTGCGTTTTTAAGCAAGTTTTCTTGCATTTTATTTGTACTAATAGTCATCGAATTTAGCAATATTTTCAAGTTTATCATCCTTTTTTCCTTAATGAGACTTCAACCATATATCAACGATTTAGGCAATATTTTGCCGTTTTTCACGATTTTAAACATTTTTGGTTTATTGTCATTAATGTAAAATCAATACGATAAATATGATGCAAACACGTAATTAATTGCAAATTACCCTTAAATACTTGATTTTCAATCAACTTTTTATATCTAGTTAAAATAATAAGTTAGATAATGATTAGGAGAGAATTTCTGTTTTCATTGCATATTTCGACGTTTCAGCCGGAAGAGAGCGGTTTTACAAGTACCTCTTCTCTCAGTAATATAAACGGAAATTCAGGAACATTTTAGTTAATTCTAATGAAAACACATTGATTTTTATAATTTGAATTGGAAAACGCATTTTCATATGATCAAAATCCCACGAAATCTCGCTTAATGATTTGACGCAAAAATCCACTTAATTGATAATGTTGTGACTTTTTTCACGTTTTCATGTGAAAACATGTGTCATTTAAGGTAGTAATATTCAAATTTACTAATATTTTGATACAACCTCATGTTTTCTTGCGAAAGGTGATTTTGCCTAAAAATCTAAGAATTTAGCATAATATTGCGTTTTAAGCAAGTTCTCTTGCGTTTTATTTGTACTAATAATCATCGAATTTAGCAATATTTTCACGTTTATCATCCATTTTTCCTTTATGAAACTTCAACCAAATATCAACGATTTAGGCAATAGTTTGCCGTTTTCCAACGATTTTAAGCATTTTTGTTTTATTGTCATTTATGCAAAAAATACGATAAATGTGATGCAAACACGTAATTAATTGTAAATTACCCTTTAATACTTGATTTTCAATCAACATTTTATACCTCGTTACAATTATGAGTTAGATATTGATTAGGAGAGAATTTCTGTTTTCATTGCATATTTCGACGTTTCAGCCGGAAGAGAGCGGTTTTACAAGTACCTCTTCTCTCAGTAATATAAACGGAAATTCAGGAACATTTTAGTTAATTCTAAAGAAAACACATTGATTTTTATCATTTGAATTTGGAAACATCGTTTTCACATGCCTTTTTAATGATCAAAATAATACGCAACCTCGCTCTACGATTTTAAGTAATAATCTTCGAATGAATTTCGAACTTTGAAATTTCGACTTTTTATAACGAAAACATGCATATTACTGTAGGAGGCGAAGGGTCCCATTTGGCCCAAAATACCCCTGCAGTTTTCAAAATATCCAAAACATCACAAATTCGACCCTTGAGCCATATTTTGGAGCCAAATTGTGGTTCTCTGCACGTATTCGCAGTTTGAAATTACGATTTTTATACTGAAAATATGCCAAATACTGAAAGCGGCGATGGATCACATTCTGCATAAACCCTCCCTGCAGTTTTCAAAATATCCCAAACATCACAAATTCAACGCTTGAGCCATATTTTGGAGCCAAATTCTGGCTCTCTGTACGTATTCGCAGTTTGAAATTACGACTTTTTATACCGAAAATATGCCAATTACTGAGAGCAGCGATGGATCAAATTTTGCCCAAACCCTCCCTGCAGTTTTCAAAATATCCCAAAAATCCCAAATTCAACCCTCGAGCCATATTTTGGAACCAAATTTTGGCTCTCTGGACGTATTTGCAGGTTAAAATTTCGACATTTTATACCGAAAACATGCCAATTACTGAAAGCAGCGATGGGTCACATTTTGCCCAAACCCCCCCCCCCCCTGCAGTTTTCAAAATATCCCAAACATCCCAAATTCGACCCTTGAGCCATATTTTGGAGCCAAATTGTGGCTCTCAGCACATATTCGCAGGTTGCAATTACGACTTTTTATACAGAAAATATGCCAATTACTGAAAGCGGCGATGGGTCACATTTTGCCCAAACCCCCCCCCCCCCCCCCACCCCGCCTGCATTTTCAAAATATCTCAATCATCGCAAAGTCGACGCTTGAGCCATATTTTTGAGCCAAATTCTGGCTCTCTGCACGTATTCGCAGTTTGAAATTACGACTTTTTACACCGAAAAAATGCCAATTACTGAAATCGGCGATGGATCACTTTCTGCCCAAACCCCCCCCCCCCCCCCCCTGCAGTTTTCAAAATATCCCAAACATCCCAAAGTCGACGCTTGAGCCATATTTTGGAGCCAAGTTCTCGCTCTCTGCACGTATTCGCAGTTTTAAATTACAAATTTTATACCGAAAATACGCCAATTACTGAGAGCAGCGATGGGTCACATTTTTCCCAAACCCTCCTTACAGTTTTCAAAATATCCCAAACATCCCAAATTCGACCCTTGAGCCATATTTTTCAGCCAAATTCTGGCTCTCTGCACGTAGAGGCTCAAGTGAGGGATGCAGAGGCACAAGAGAGGGATGCAGAGGCTCTTGAGAGTGAGGCAGAGGCTCAAGAGAGGGATGCAGAGGCTTAAGAGAGTGATGCAAAGGCTCAAGAGAAAGATGCAGAGGCTCATGAGAGGGATGCAGGAGTTCAAGAGAGGGATGCAGAGGCTCAAGAGAGTGATTCAGAGGCTTACGAGAGTGATGCAAAGGCTGAGGAGAGGGATGCAGAGGCTCATGAGAGGGATGCAGGAGTTGAAAAGAGTGATGCAGAGGCTCAATGAAAGGGATGCAGAGGCTTAGGAAAGTGATGTAGAGGCTCAAAAAAGGGATGCAGAGGCTTAAGAGGGTGATGCAGAGCCTCAAGAGAGTGATGCAGAGGCTCAAGAGAGGGATGCAGAGGCTTAAGAGAGTGATGCAGAAGCTGAAGAGAGTGATGCAGAGGCTCTAGAGAGTGATGCAGAGGCTTAAGAGAGTGATGCAGAGGCGCAAGAGAGTGATGCAGAGGATCAGGAGAGTGATGCAGAGGCTAGAGAGAGTGATGCAAAGGCTCAAGAGAGGGATGCAGAGGCTGAAGAGAGTGTTGCAGAGGCGCAAGAGAGTAAAGCAGAGGCTCAAGAGAGTGTCGCAGAGGCGCAAGAGAGTAATGCAGAGGCTCAAGAGAGTGTTGCAGAAGATCAAGAGAGCGATGCAGAGGCTTAAGAGAGTGATGCAGAGGCTGAAGAGAGTGTTGCAGAGGCTTAAGAGAGTGATGTAAAGGCTGAAGAGAGTGATGCAGAGGCTCAAGAGAGGGATGCAGAGGCTTAAGAGAGTGATGCAAAGGCTCAAGAGAGGGATGCAGAGGCTCATGAGAGGGATGCAGAGGCTCAAGTGAGGGATGGAGAGGCTTAGGAGAATGATGCAAAGGCTCAAGAGAGTGATGCAGAGCCTCCTGCATCCCTCTCTTGACCCTCTGCATCACTCTCTTGAGCCTCTGCATCACTCTCTTGAGCCTCTGCATCACCCTTTTAAGCCTCTGCATCCCTCTTTTGAGCCTCTGCATCACTTTCTTATGCCTCTGCATCCCTCTTTTAAGCCTCTACATCATTCTCTTGAGCCTCTGCATCACTCTCTTGAGCCTCTGCATCTCTCTCTTAAGCATCTGCCTTTCTTTCTTGAGCCTCAGCATCACTCTCTTGAGCCTCTGCATCCCTCTCTGGAGCCTCAGCATCCTTCTATTGAGCCTTTTGCAGCACTCCCTTGAGCCTTTTGCAGCACTCCCTTGAGCCTCTGCATCATTCTCTTGAGCCTCTGCATCCCTCTCTTAAGCCTCTGCATCACTCTCTTGAGCCTCTGCATCCCTCTAATAACCTCTGCATCACTCTCTTGAGCCTCTGCATCACTCTCTTGAGCCTCTGCATCACTCTCTTGAGCCTATGCATCACTCTCGTGAGCCTCTGCATCACTCTCTTGAGCCTCTGCATCACTCTCTTAAACCTCTGCATCCCTCTCTTGATCCTCTGCATCACTCTCTTGAGCCTCTGCATCACTCTTGATCGTCTGCATCACTCTCTTGAGCCTCTGCATCACTCTCTTGAGCCTCTGCATCACTCTCTTGAGCCTCTGCATCACCCTTTTAAGCCTCTGCATCCCTCTTTTGAGCCTCTGCATCACTTTCTTAAGCCTCTGCATCCCTCTCTTGAGCCTCTGCGTCACTCTCAAGAGCCTCTGCATCGCTCTCTTGAGCCTATGCATCACTCTCGTGAGCCTCTGCATCACTCTCTTGAGCCTCTGCATCACTCTCTTAAACCTCTGCATCCCTCTCTTGATCCTCTGCATCACTCACTTGAGCCTCTGCATCCCTCTCTTGAGCCCCTGCATCCCTCTCTTGAGCCTCTGCATCCCTCTCTTGAGCCTCTGCATCCCTCCCTTAAGCCTCTACATCACTCTCTTAAGCCTCTGCATCACTCTCGTAAGCCTCTGAATCACTCTCTTGAGCCTCTGCATCACTCTCTTCAGCCTCTGCATCACTCTCTTGCGCCTCTGCATCACTCTCATAAGCCTCTACATCACTCTCTTTAGCCTCTGCATCACTATCTTGAACCTCTGCATCACTCTCTTGAGCCTCTGCATCCCTCTTTTAAGCCTCTGCAACACTCTCTTCAGCCTCTGCATCACTCTCTTAAGCCTCTGAATCCCTCTCTTGAGGCCCCTGCATAACTCTCTCGAGCCTCTGCATCACTCTCTTAATCCTCTGCATCACTCTCATAAGCCTCTGAATCACTCTCTTGAGCCTCTGCTTCCCTCTCTTGAGCCTTTGCATCGCTCTCTTAAGCTCTGCATCACTCTCGTAATCCTCTGCATCACTCTCTAGAGCCTCTGCATAACTCTCTTCATCCTCTGCATCACTCTTTTAAGCCTCTGCTTCCCTCTCTTCATCCTCTGCATCACTCTCTTGAGCCTCTGCATCACCCTTTTAAGCCTCTGCATCCCTCTCTTGAGTCTCTGCATAGCTCTCTTAAGCCTCTGCATCCCTCTCTTGATCCTCTGCATCACTTTCATGAGTCTCTGCATCATTCTCTGGAGCCTCTGTATCACTCTCATAAGCCTCTGAATCACTCTCTTGAGCCTCTGCATCCCTCTCTTGAGCCTGTGCATCACTCTTAAGAGCCTCTGTATCCCTCTCTTGTGCCTCTTCATCCCTCACTTGAGCCTCTGCATCCCTCTCTTGAGCATCTGCATCCCTCTCTTGAACTCCTGCATCCCTCTCATGAGCCTCTGCATCCCTCACTTGAGCCTTTGCATCACTCTCTTAGGCCTCTGCATCCCTCTCTTGAGCCACTGCATCCCTCTCTTGAGCCTCTGCATCCCTCTCTTGAGCCTCTGCATCCCTCTCTTGAGCCTCTGCATCGCTCCCATAGGCCTCTACATTACTCTCTTAAGCCTCTGCATCACTCTCGTAAGCCTCTGAATCACTCTCTTGAGCCTCTGCATCACTCTCTTGAGCCTCTGCATCCCTTTCTTGAGCCATTTGCAGCACTCTCTTGAGCCTCATCATCACTCTCTTGATCCTCTGCATCCCTCTCTAGAGCCTCGGCATCCCTCTCTTGAGCCATTTGCAGCACTCTCTTGAGCCTCTGCATCACTCTCTTGAGCCTCTACATTCCTCTCTTGAGCCTCTGCATCCCTCTCTTGAGCCTATTCATCACTCTCTTGAGCCTCTGCATCCCTCTCTTCAGCCTCTGCAACACTCTCTTCAGCCTCTGCATCACTCTCTTAAGCTTCTGAATCCCTCTCTTGAGGCCTCTGCATAACTCTCTCGTGCCCCTGCATCACTCTCTTGATCCTCTGCATCACTCTCGTAAGCCTCTGAATCACTCTCTTGAGCCTCTGCTTCCTTCTCTTGATCCTCTGCATCACTCTCTTGAGCCTCTGCATCACTCTTTTGATCGTCTACATCACTCTCTTGAGCCTCTGCATCACTCTCTTGAGCCTCTGCATCACTCTCTTGAGCCTCAGCATCACTCTCTTAAGCCTCTGCATCCCTCTCTTGATCATCTGCATCACTCTCTTGAGCCTCTGCATCACTCACTTGAGCCTCTGCATCTCTCTCGTAAGCATCTGCCTTTCTCTCTTGAGCCTCAGCATCACTCTCTTGAGCCTCTGCATCCCTCTCTAGACCCTTTGCATCACTCTCTTGAGTCTCTGCATCAATCTCGTGAGCCTCTGCATCACTCTCTTGAGCCTCTGCATCACTCTCCTAAGCCTCTGCATCCCTCTCTTGATCCTCTGCATCACTCTCTATTGAGCCTTTGCATCACTCTCTTGATCATCTGCATCACTCTTTTCAGCCTCTGCATCACTCTCTTGAGCCTCTGCATCACTCTCTTGAGGCTCTGCATCACCCTTTTAAGCCTCTGCATCCCTCTTTTGAGCCTCTGCATCACTTTCTTAAGCCTCTGCATCCCTCTCTTGAGCTTCTGCGTCAGTCTCAAGAGCCTCTGCATCCCTCTCTTGAGCACCTGCATCTTTCTCTTGAGCTTCTGCATCCCTCTCTTGAGACTCTGCATCCCTCCCTTAAGCCTCTACATCACTCTCTTAAGCCTCTGCATCACTCTCGTAAGCCTCTGAATCACTCTGTTGAGCCTCTGCATCCCACTCTTGAGCCTCTGCATCACTCTCTTCAGTCTCTGCATCACTCTCTTGAGCCTGTGCATCACTCTCTTAAGCCTCTGCTACACTCTTCTTAGCCTCTGCATCACTATCTTGAGCCTCTGCATCACTCTCTTAAGCCTCTGCATCCCTCTCTTATGCCTCTGCATCTATCTCTCTTCAGCCTCTGCATCCCTCTCTTGAGCCTCTGCATCACTCTCTTGTGACTCTGCATCCCTCTCTTGAGCCTCTGCATCCCTCACATGAGGCTCTGCATCCCTCTCTTAAGCCTCTGCACAACTCTCTTACGCCTCTGCATCACTCTCGTAAGCCTCTGAATCACTCTCTTGAGCCTCTTGAGCCCCTGCATCCCTCTCTTGAGCCTCTGCATCACTCTCTTGAGCCTCTGCATCACCCTTTAAAGCCTCTGCCTCCCTCTCGTAAGCCTCTGCAACACTCTATTCAGCCTCTGCATCACACTCTTAAACCTCTGAATCCCTCTCTTGAGGCCTCTGCATCACCGTCTCGAGTCTCTGCATCACTCTCTAGGGCCTCTGCATCACTCACTTCAGCCTCTGCATCACTCTCTTAAGCCTCTTATCTCTCTGTGAGTCCTCTGCATAACTTTCTCGAGCCTCTGCATCACTCTCTTGAGTCTCTGCATCACTCTCTAAAGCCTCTGCATCACTCACTTCAGCCTCTGCATCACTCTCTTAAGCCTCTGATCCCTCTCTTGAGGCCTCTGCATAACTCTCTCGAGCCTCTGCATCACTCTCTTAATCCTCTGCATCACTCTAGTAAGCCTCTGAATCACTGTCTTCAGCCTCTGCTTCCCTCTCTTGAGCCTTTGCATCCCTCTCTTAAGCCTCTGCATCACTCTATTAAGCCTCTGCATCACTCTCTAGAGCCACTGCATCACTCTCTTCATTTTCTGCATCACTCTATTAAGCCTCTGCTTCCCTCTCTTGATCCTCTGCATCACTCTCTTGAGCCTCTGCATCACTCTCTTGATCGTCTGCATCACTCTCTTGAGCCTCTGCATCACTCTCTTGAGCCTCTGCATCACTCTCTTGAGCCTCTGCATCGCTCTCTTAAGCCTCTGCATCCCTCTCTTGATCCTCTGCATCACTCTCTTGAGCCTCTGCATTCTCTTGAGCCTCTGCATCCATCTCCAAGCTTCTACATCATTCTCGTGAGCCTCTGCATCACTCTCTTCAGCCTCAGCATCTCTCTCTTAAGCCTCTGCTTTTCTCTCTTGAGCCTCAACATCACTCTCTTGAGCCTCTGCATCCCTCTCTAGAGCCTCAGCATCCCTCTCTTGAGCCATTTGCAGCACTCTCTTGAGCCTCTGCATCACTCTCTTGAGTCTCTGCATCCCTCTCTTGAGCCTCTGCATCCCTCTCTTGAGCCAATTCATCGCTCTCTTGAGCCTCTGCATCCGTCTCTTGAGCCTCTGCAACACTCTCTTCAGCCTCTGCATCACACTCATAAGCCTCTGAATCCCTCTCTTGAGGCCTCTTCATAACTCTCTCGAGCCTCTGCATCACTCTCTTGATCCTCTGCATCACTCCTGTAAGCCTCTGAATCACTCTCTTGAGCCTCTGCTCCCATCTCTTGAGCCTCTGCATCCCTCTCTTAAGCCCCCTGCATCACTCTCTTAAGCCTCTGCATCACTCTCTAGACCCTCGGCATCACTCTCTTCATCCTCTGCATCATTCTCTTGAGCCTCTGCATCACTCTCTAGACCCTCGGCATCACTCTCTTCATCCTCTGCATCATTCTCTTTATACTCTGCATCACTCTCTTGAGCCTCTGCATCACTCTCTTGATCGTCTGCATCACTCTCTTGAGCCTCATCATCACTCTCTTGAGCCTCTGCAGCACTCTCTCGAGCCTCTGCATCACTCTCTAGAGCCTCTGCATCACTCACGTCAGTCTCTGCATCACTCTCTTAAGCCTCTTATCCCTCTCTTGAGGCCTCTGCATAACTCTCTCGAGCCTCTGCATCACTCTCTTGAGTCTCTGCATCACTCTCTAGAGCCTCTGCATCACTCTCTTCAGCCTCTGCATCACACTCTTAAGCCTCTGAATCCCTCTCTTGAGGCCTCTTCATAACTCTCTCGAGCCTCTGCATCACTCTCTTGATCCTCTGCATCACTCTCGTAAGCCTCTGAATCACTCTCTTGAGCCTCTGCTTCCCTCTCTTGAGCCTCTGCATCCTTCTCTTAAGCCCCTACATCACTCTCTTAAGCCCCTGCATCCCTCTCGTAAGCCTCTGCATCACTCTTGAGCCTCTGCAGCACTCTCTTGAGCCTCTGCATCATTCTCTTGTGCCTCTGCATCCCTCTCTTAAGCCACTGCATCACTCTCTTGAGCCTCTGCATCCCTCTCTTAAGCCTCTGCATCCCTCTCCTGAACTCCTGCATCCCTCTCATGAGCCTCTGCATCCCTCTATTCAGCCTTTGCATCACTCTCTTAAGCCTCTGCATCCCTCTCTTGAGCCTCTGCATCATTCTCAAGAGCCTCTGCATCCCTCTCTTGAGCCTCAGCATCTCTCTCTTGAGCCCCTGCATCCCTCTCTTGAGCCTCTGCATCCCTCTCTTGAGCCTCTGCATCCCTCTCTTAACCCTCTGCATCACTCTCTTCAACCTCTGCATCACTCTCTTGAGCCTCTGCCTCCCCTCTCTTAAGCCTCTGCATCACTCTCTTAAGCATCTGCATCACTCTCCTGAGCTTCTGCATCACTCTCTTGAGCCTCTACATCCCTCTCCTGTGCCTCTGCATCACTCTCGTAAGCCTCTACATCACTCTCTTTAGCCTCTGCATCATTCTCTTGAGGCTCTGCATCCCTCTCTTGAGCCTCTGCAACACTCTTTTCAGCCTCTGCATCACTCTCTTAAGCTTCTGCATCCCTCTCTTGAGCCTCTGAATCCCTCTCTATAGCATCTGCATCACTCTCTTGGGTCCTGCATCACTCTCTTGAGCCTCTGCATCACCCTCTTAATCCTCTGCATCCCTATTTTGAGCCTCAGCATCACTTTCTTAAGCCTGTGCATCCCCTTCTTGAGCCTCAGCATCCCTCTCTTGAACTCCTGCATCCCTCTCATAAGCCTCTGCATCCCTCCCTTGAGCCTTTGCATCACTCTCCTAAGCCACTGCATCCCTCTCCTGAGCCTCTGCGTCACTCTCGTAAGCCTCTGCATCACTCTCTTGAGCCTCTGCATCCCTCTCTTGAGCCTCTGCAACACTCTCTTCAGCCTTTGCATCACTCTCTTAAGCCTCTGAATCCCTCTTTTGAGCCTCTGAATCCCTCTCTTGATCCTCTGCATAACTCTCTTGAGCCTCTGCATCACTCTCTTGATCCTCTGCATCACTCTCCTGAGCCTCTGCATCACTCTCTTGAGCCTCTGCATCACTCCCTTGATCCTCTGCATCACTCTCCTGAGCCTCTGCATCACTCTCTTGAGCCTCTGAATCCCTCTTTTGAGCCTCTGAATCCCTCTCTTGATCCTCTGCATAACTCTCTTGAGCCTCTGCATCACTCTCTTGATCCTCTGCATCACTCTCCTGAGCCTCTGCATCACTCTCTTGAGCCTCTGCATCACTCCCTTGATCCTCTGCATAACTCTCTTAAGCCTCTGCATCCCTCTCTTCATCCTCTGCATCACTCTCTAGAGCCTCTGCATCATTCTCTTGAGCCTCTGCATCCCTCTCTTAAGCCTCTACATCATTCTCTTGAGCCTCTGCATCACTCTCTTGAGCCTCTGCTTCACTCTTTTAAGCCTCTGCATCTCTCTCTTTAGGCTCTGCATAACTCTCTTGAGCCTCTGCATCCCTCTCTTAAGCCTCTGCATCACTCACTTAAGCCTCAGCATAGCTCTCTTGAGCCTCTGCATCCCTCTCTTGAGCCTCTGCATCATTCTCTTAAGCCTCTGCATCACTCTCTTGAGCCTCTGCATCACTCTCTTGAGCCTCTGCATCCCTCTCTTAAGCCTCTGCATCACTCTCTTATGCCTCTGCATCACTCTCTTTAGCCTCTGCATCACTCTCTTGAGCCTCTGCATCCCTCTCTTGAGCCTCTGCATCATTCTTCTAAGCCTCTCCATCCCTCATTTGAGCCTCTGCATCCCTCTCTTAAGCCTCTGCATCCTCTGTCTTGAGCCTCTGCATCAGTCTCTTGAGTCTCTTCATCCCTCTCTTGAGCCTCTGCATCCCTCTCTTAAGCCTCTGCATCACTCTCTTGAGCCTTTGCAACACTCTCTTGAGCCTCTGCATCCCTCTCTTAAGCCTCTGCAACTCTCTCTTCAGCCTCTGCATCACTCTCTTAAGCCATTGCATCCCTCTCTTGATCCTCTGCAACACTCTCTTGAGCCTCTGCATCACTCTCTTGCGCCTCTGCAAAATTCTCTTCAGCCTCTGCATCACTCGCTTGAGCCCCTGCATCCCCTCTCTTAAGCCTCTGCATTACTCTCTTAAGCCTCTGCATCACTCTCTTGAGTTTCTGCATCACTCTCTTGAGCCTCTACATCCCTCTCCTGTGCCTCTGCATCACTCTCGTAAGCCTCTGCATCCCTCTCTTGAGCCTCTGCATCATTCTCAAGAGCCTCTGCATCCCTCTCTTGAGCCTCAGCATCTCTCTCTTGAGCCCCTGCATCCCTCTCTTGAGCCTCTGCATCCCTCTCTTAAGCCTCTGCATCACTCTCTTCAACCTCTGCATCACTCTCTTGAGCCTCTGCATCCCCTCTCTTAAGCCTCTGCATCACTCTCTTATAAGCATCTGCATCACTCTCTTGAGCTTCTGCATCACTCTCTTGAGCCTCTACATCCCTCTCCTGTGCCTCTGCATCACTCTCGTAAGCCTCTGCATCACTCTCTTTAGCCTCTGCATCACTCTCTTGAGCCTCTGCATCCCTCTCTTGAGCCTCTGCAATACTCTTTTCAGCCTCTGCATCACTCTCTTAAGCTTCTGCATCCTTCTCTTGAGCCTCTGAATCCCTCTCTATTGCATCTGCATCACTCTCTTGGGCCCTGCATCACTCTCTTGAGCCTCTGCATCACCCTCTTAATCCTCTGCATCCCTATTTTGAGCCTCTGCATCACTTTCTTAAGCCTGTGCATCCCTTTCTTGAGCCTCTGCATCCCTCTATTGAACTCCTGCATCCCTCTCATAAGCCTCTGCATCCCTCCCTTGAACCTTTGCATCACTCTCCTAAGCCACTGCATCCCTCTCCTGAGCCTCTGCGTCACTCTCGTAAGCCTCTGCATCACTCTCTTGAGCCTCTGCATCCGTCTCTTGAGCCTCTGCAACACTCTCTTCAGCCTTTGCATCACTCTCTTAAGCCTGTGAATCCCTCTTTTGATCCTCTGAATCCCTCTCTTGATCCTCTGCATAACTCTCTTGAGCCTCTGCATCACTCTCTTGATCCTCTGCATCACTCTCCTGAGCCTCTGCATCACTCTCTTGAGCCTCTGCATCACTCTCTTGATCCTCTGCATCACTCTCCTGAGCCTCTGCATCACTCTCTTTAGCCTCTGCATAACTCTCTTAAGCCTCTGCATCCCTCTCTTCATCCTCTGCATCACTCCCTAGAGCCTCTGCATCATTCTCTTGAGCCTCTGCATCCCTCTCTTAAGCCTCTACATCATTCTCTTGAGCCTCTGCATCACTCTCTTGAGCCTCTGCTTCACTCTCTTAAGCCTCTGCATCTCTCTCTTTAGCCTCTGAATCCCTCTCTTGAGCCTCTGCATTATTCTCTTAAGCCTCTGCATCACTCTCTTGAGCCTCTGCATCACTCTCTTGAGCCTCTGCATCCCTCTCTTAAGCCTCTGCATCACTCTCTTATGCCTCTGCATCACTCTCTTAGCCTCTGCATCACTCTCTTGAGCCTCTGCATCCCTCTCTTGAGCCTCTGCATCATTCTTCTAAGCCTCTCCATCCCTCATTTGAGCCTCTGCATCCCTCTCTTAAGCCTCTGCATCCCCTGTCTTGAGCCTCTGCATCAGTCTCTTGAGTCTCTTCATCCTTCTCTTGAGCCTCTGCATCCCTCTCTTAAGCCTCTGCATCACTCTCTTGAGCCTTTGCAACACTCTCTTGAGCCTCTGCATCCCTCTCTTAAGCCTCTGCAACTCTCTTTTCAGCCTCTACATCACTCTCTTAAGCCATTGCATCCCTCTCTTGATCCTCTGCAACACTCTCTTGAGCCTCTGCATCACTCTCTTGCGCCTCTGCAAAACTCTCTTCAGCCTCTGCATCACTCTCTTGAGCCTCTGCATCCCTCTCCTGAGCCTCTGCAACACTCTCTTCAGCCTCTGCATCCCTCTCTTGAGCCTCTGCAACACTCTCTTCAGCCTCTGCATCACTCTCTTCAGCCTCTGAATCCCTCTCTTAAGCCTCTGAATCCCTCTCTTGAGCCTCTGAATCCCTCTCTTGATCCTCTGCATCACTCTCTTGATCCTCTGCATCACTCTCCTGAGCCTCTGCATCCCTCTCCTGATTCTCTGCATCACTTTCATGAGCCTCTGCATCATTCTCTTGAGCCTCTGCATCCCTCTCTGAAGCCTCAACATCATTCTCTTGGGCCTCTCTCT
Organism: Procambarus clarkii; assembly: GCF_040958095.1. NCBI lineage: Eukaryota > Metazoa > Arthropoda > Malacostraca > Decapoda > Cambaridae > Procambarus > Procambarus clarkii. The sequence goes on along the minus strand of NC_091236.1, from coordinate 1,783,085 downwards.
TCATCCTCTGCATCACTCTCTTTAGCCTCTGCATCCCTCTCTGGGGCCTCAGCATCCCTCTCTTGAGCCTCTGCATCATTCTCAAGAGCCTCTGCATCCCTCTCTTGAGCCTCTGCATCTCTCTCTTGAGCCCCTGCATCCCTCTTTTGAGCCTCTGCATCCCTCTCTTAAACCTCTGCATCACTCTCTTCAACGTCTGCATCACTCTCTTAAGCCTCTGCATCACTCTCTTGAGCTTCTGCATCACTCTCTTGAGCCTCTACATCCCTCTCCTTTGCCTCTGCATCACTCTCGTAAGCCTCTGCATCACTCTCTTCAGCCTCTGCATCACTCTCTTGAGCCTCTGCATCCATCTCTTGAGCCTCTGCATCCATCTCTTGAGCCTCTGAATCCCTCTCTATAGCATCTGCATCACTCTCTTGGGCCCCTGCATCCCTCTCCTGAGCCTCTGCATCACTCTCTTGAGCCTCTGCATCACCCTCCTAATCCTCTGCATCCCTATTTTGAGCCTCTGCATCACTTTCTTAAGCCTGTGCATCCCTTTCTTGAGCCTCTGCATCCTGGTCAGGGAGCCGGTCGGCCGAGCGGACAGCACGCTGGACTTGTGATCCTGTGGTTCTGGGTTCGATCCCAGGCGCCGGCGAGAAACAATGGGCAGAGTTTCTTTCACCCTATGCCCCTGTTACCTAGCAGTAACATAGGTACCTGGGTGTTAGTCAGCTGTCACAGGCTGCTTCCTGGGGGTGGAGGCCTGGTCGAGGACCGGACCGCGGGGACACTAAAGCTCCGAAATTATCTCAAGATAACCTCAAGATAAGATCCCTCTCTTGAACTCCTGCATCCCTCTCATAAGCCTCTGCATCCCTCTCTTGAGCCTTTGCATCACTCTCCTAAGCCTCTGCATCCCTCTCCTGTGCCTCTACATCACTCTCGTAAGCCTCTGCATCACTCTCTTGAGACTCTGCATAACTCTCTTGAGTGCATCACTCTCTTGAGCCTCTGCATCCCTCTCTTGAGCCTCTGCAACACTCTCTTCAGCCTCTGCATCACTCTCTTAAGCCTCTGAATCCCTCTCTTGAGCCTCTGAATCCCTCTCTTGATCATCTGCATCACTCTCTTGATCCTTTGCATCACTCTCTTGATCCTTTGCATCACTCTCCTAAGCCTCTGCATCCCTCTCCTGTGCCTCTGCATCACTCTCCTGAGCCTCTGCATCACTCTCTTGAGCCTCTGCATCACTCTCTTGAGCCTCTGCATCACTCTCTTGAGCCTCTGCATCCCTCTCTTGAGTCTCTGCATAACTCTCTTAAGCCTCTGCATCCTTCTCTTGATCCTCTGCATTACTTTCATGAGTCTCTGCATCGTTCTCTGGAGCCTCTGCATCCCTCTCTTAAGCCTCAACATCATTCTCTGGAGCCTCTGCATTACTCTCTTTAGCCTCTGCATCACTCTCTTAAGCCTCTGCATCTCTCTCTTCATCCTCTGCATCACTCTCTTTAGCCTCTGCATCCCTCTCAGGAGCCTCAGCATCCCTCTCTTGAGCCTCTGCAGCACTCTCTTGAACCTCTGCATCATTCTTTTGAGCCTTTGCATCCCTCTCTTAAGCCTCTGCATCACTCTCTTGAGCCTTTGCATCCCTCTCTTAAGCCTCTGCATCACTCTCTTTAGCCTCTGCATCCCTCTCTGGAGCCTCAGCATCTCTCTCTTGAGCCTCTGCAGCACTCTCTTCAGCCTCTGCATCATTCTCTTGAGCCTCTGCATCCCTCTCTTAAGCCACTGCATCACTCTCTTAAGCCTCTGCATCCCTCTCTTAAGCCTCTGCATCACTCTCTTGAGCCTCTGCATCCCTCTCCTGAACTCCTGCATCCCTCTCATGAGCCTCTGCATCCCTCTATTAAGCCTTTGCATCACTCTCTTAAGCCTCTGCATCCCTCTTTTGAGCCTCTGCATCTTTCTCTTGAGCCCCTGCATCCCTTTCTTGAGCCTCTGCATTCCTCTCTTAATGTGGGACATTTGGGGCTTGACTCGATTTATTTAAATATTAATGTAATGAAAATCAATTACGAAGGACTACCCGCTTTTATAGTAAAGAGGGAAACTAATAAAATATGATCATTAGAAAATTCCTAGATGAACCAGTAACTATGGATAAAATACTAGAGAATATGATCACTTATAGAATTAATGGGCTGTATAATTTAACTGAATCAAAGCCTCAAACACCTACATTGGGGGGTTAATACTGGAACTTCATATATGTCCAGGAACTAGTGTGATTCGTGCACCAGTTCATTATGCAATAATCTAATCCTATGACCACTTATAGAATCATTGTATTTGTCACCAATAAGAACATAGATTATGAACATGAGAAATTAATAATTATAATATACACATGTTAATCCAGAAAACAGTGATCCGCGAAAATAATGTATTACAGATAATGTAATTTAAAGAATACGGAAAAGGGTCTTAGCTTGAAGACGTTTTCCAAGACATCGGTTATGCCTCATCCTCGGAATCTCCAGAACTCATCATGGAACACTGGGAGATGATTAACACGGGAAATGACAGCTCGTGGTATTCTTCACACACGCTGCAAATCAAATATATTCAGTAGCAACATATTAAGCTGCTAAACATCTATGTTCAAGAAAAATTAAATTAGAGAATGGAGACAGATAATAACCTGTGGTTTTTTGTAGTCGCTCTGCGTGACGACAAGCTACCCAGCTATATCCTATCCTAAATGATGCATCAAACAGGAATAAGGGTACTTAGCTAATAGGGCACTGTGTAAGTTAAAGCTTGCCGAAGTTCGCGTCCTAGGTTCAGGCGTCGTAGTAACGAACACGTGGTGTCGAGCCTAGCCTAGATGTTGACGCGCTTCTCTGGCCGGTCACGTTGTGCTACACGGAACAAATTAACAGGTTCCTGGCTGAATGTCAAGTTAATTCTCTTGACAATTCAACACGGTGTATAAAGTGACACTGACACCAGCTAAGTTGTTGTCTGCAACTGTTCTTCACACCTCACAGTGGCGACTTTCGTCTTTCGCTCTTGGTGGCGTCCACCCCGGAGGCTTGGGTAATGGTGTCTCTCTCTCCCCGCTCCGCGTCCCGCATTTGATACACAAATTATTTACTACGAATAATATCATTTTTCGCAGTTGCGGTTGAAATGCTCGGATAAGGACGGGTTTATTATTCAGAGGAGTTAAATATTATTATTTACTCGTTTTGCGATGGTAAACAAGCAATGGAGATGAATTAAAGTCTCTCCAGGATATTCACGCACGACGTTAAATTTATTACCAGATAATAGTTATAACTATAAACGCTCTATTTGGCATTAGTTGGGGATCAGTTTATCTGTAAATAATTATCACACAGAACACCGTTGTTTTATAGAGAATCAAACTCAATTCTCAGACACACTGGATATAGTTGTGTTTATTATAATGGAATCTGACGCAATACTGGCGTCTGGTGACGTAAGAATTCTAGCCTTATTGTACAGATGTAATTATTAGTACATGTGAACTCTACGTTTGGTTAATTTTAATTACTACAATGATTAGTAGATTTAGTAATAATTAATAATAATACAACAGTGTTGTATTAGTGTTGGAAATTTCCAACATAACTCCGGGGAGAGATTTATCGGGTCGCAGTGTAATGTGGAGTACTGACACACCCATCCCGAAGTTAATATTAATATTAGTATATTAGTATGTTAGTACACACATAACGAATGTCCTGTATTTGTCAAGGACATACAAGAAACTTAAGTCTTGCTGATTTCATGTTAAATGGAACATGTTATTAAGAATTACCTAAAGTTGATAATTAAGAAAGCTTACAATAAACTCTGAGACTGGTGTCGCTATGACATGTAATGTGTATGTTACAAAATCTTAACGTCTGCAAACTCTCAGGTACTCTAGATAAATAATGTTATTTATAGCCCATTCAACAATTAAAGATTTAAATCACACAATTCAAACAACAGAATCCACGGTGATGAGAATGTCCTGGGTCATAGTGACTTGTAATGGTTTGTTACTTGACATCACACCACAGTATCATCATGGTTGCTTAAACTGGATGTAAAGGGATTTACTCTTGGTCAGAGCTGTAATAGGCTTGCAGTTTCCGCTTACATTGTTGAGCAGCAGCTCTAGTGGGGCGGTTGCTCGGAGGATCAGAATTACTGTCCTCGGAAACTACTGGGGAAGCTAGTTCTGGTTGATACTCTCGTTCAGCCAATTCGAGAGGAACCAGCTTCTCTAAAGTTTTTAGAGTAGTGTTGCCTCGGCATAAAACTTTCACTACTCTCAGGACACCTTGATGATTTGGATGAATGGCAACAATTTTGCCTATGGGCCACTCTGACCTTTGTCCATCACTGTCGACTAGTACTAGGTCCCCTGGTTTAAGCTGTACTTTATTGTAAGGACTCGAAGCTCCGTAGTGGTACTCTCGTAGAGCTGTGAGGTACTCTCGAGTCCACACCTCATTCCACCTGTTAATAACCCTTGAGAGATGCTGGTAGCTTTCCACCAAGTCACCTCTGGTCACATGTGACGGGTCTACGGGGTCCTCTTCGGCTAAAGGGATGAGAGGGCTCAATAGACCTCCATGGATCAAGTGTGAGGGACTCAGAGGCTCTCTCTGGGTGAAATCATCAGACAGGTATGTTAATGGGCGGTTATTGACTCGCGCCTCGATTTCCACAACAATGGTTTGGAGTTCGGAGTAACTGACCTTTTGTCTGTGTAAGGTTTTTCTTAAACACTTCTTGACTGTGCCTATCATTCGCTCGTAGAACCCACCTTGCCAAGGGGCTCTTGGTGCTATAAATTTCCAGTGACATTGTCGTCTCTGCAGGACTGACTGTACTTCTGGGTGATTCCAGACTTCTCGCAGACAGGCTTCTCCTGCCACAAAATTGGAACCATTGTCCGATATCATTAGTTTGGGACAAGATCTGCGAGCAGCAAATCTGCGGAAGGCCTGGAGGAAGGCTTCAGCACTCATATCTGAAGTCACTTCTAAATGTACGCCTCTGGTTGTAGCACACGTAAAGAGACAAATGTATGCTTTCGCTGGTATCTTGTCTGGGTTGCCAGTGAGAAGTAAGGCTCCTGTGTAATCAACACCAGTGGTTTCAAAAGGACGAAGATGAACCACTCTTTCTTCAGGGAGTGGTGGAGGTCCTGGGTAAGGACATATTCTAGCATCGTATCTTTTGCAGATTACACAGAATTTAATAATTGACTTGACTGTCTGACGACCTTGAGGAAGCCAGTACTTTTGTCTAAGGTCGGTGAGAGTATCTAACACTCCACCACGTAAAGTACCATATTGATGGTGATGTAAAACAAGAAGTTTAGTGATGATGTGGTGACGCGGTAGAAGAATTGGATTCTTTGTGTCCAGATCAATTTTTGCATGAAGCAAACGTCCTCCACATCTTAGTATATTATGAGTGTTAGCATCATACCAGATACCTAGAGACTTAGTTAATTTATCTGGAAGATTTTCATATTCGCTTCCATATGTCTCTTGTTGTGCACGTTTGATCCAGTAGAGGATAGGATTGGGAAACTTATGTCGAATTCCTATCTTAGCAAGAAAGTCAAACACATGTGCAGTCACTCTTAATAACTTACTTAAGTTAGAATAATTGTGAGGATCAATGGCTAAGATTCGTTGAGGTTCTGGTTCTTTCATGGGAGTGGTGATATTGGTCACTATGACTTGTGGCTTTTGTTTGGGCCACTGACCACCAACAAGCCATGAAAGTCCATTGAACCACAGCGAAGACTTGATAAGTTGTTTTATCGTTAACCCTCGAGATAAATAATCTGCAGGATTGTCCTTAGTAGGAACATGTCTGAATTTATATCCAGCAGATAACTCATGAATTTCCCTAACACGATTACTGACGTAGGGAGTCTTGTTGTTGTTGTTTCTTACCCATTGTAAGACTGCCTCATTGTCTGACCACACTACGATTTCACCAAAGTGGATATTATTGAGTGTCTTTGTCAGGCAATGAGCCAATCTTACTCCCACTAGCAATGCAGTCAACTCCATTTGAGGTAAAGATCTCTTCTTAATGGGAGCAACTCTTGCTTTAGATGTGAGCAAAATTGATTGTGCACTATTAACTAAGTAGGCTACAGCGCCATATGATTTGCCAGAGGCATCGCTGAAAAGGTGCAAATTGGTGGGTAAGTTTGGTCCTGAAGCATTACGAGGAAATTTCAAAACACCTAACTGATTAAAATCCGTTGAGAGTATCTGCCATTTAGCTTGTAACTCATTTGGTAACGGATCATCCCATCCCATATGTTTCTGCCAGCACTCCTGCATTAGGAGTTTGCCCCTTATTAATATAGGACTAAGTAAGCCTAAAGGGTCAAATGGTTGACTGACAAATGAGAGCAATGTTCTCATGGTAAGGGTTGAGTTATCGGTTTGTACTGACTTGACATTCATCTTGTCAGTACTGGTGTTCCATTCCACACCTAGAACCTTTAATTGATTGGGCACCTGATAACCTGGAAATTCTTTCTCGATTACCTGGTTGAGTAATTCATTATTTGAGGCCCATGACTGTAGTGGCATATTGGCTCCTAATAGCTCACGGTTAGCCTCATGGTAGATTTCTACCAAATTAGTTTGATCATTAGTTGTTCCCTGGAAATTTTCGACATACAAGTTGTCGCTAATGTCTGCCTTATAAGGGCTATTTGATTTTCCTCAAATGTGTGTCTAATGTTGCTTGCAAAAGAAACGGTGAGGACGTAGCTCCGAATAATACTGAGGCAAAACGATATGTGATAATATGACTGTTAGGGTCCAGTGGGTCCTTAATCCAGAGGAACTTTGTATAGTTACGATCTTCCTCCTGCAAACCTACTCGGAGGAAAGCTTTGCTGATATCAGCAGTATAGGCGAAAATACCAGTGCGAAATCGTAACAGCACATCATGTAGCCTTTGTGTTAGGCTAGGTCCCGTTTGGAGACATTCATTTAAAGACACACTGCTTGGCTTTACTTTAGCACTACAGTTAAAGACAATACGAAAAGGTGTTGTCAATGAGTCTTTCACCACAGCGTGATGAGGTAAATAATGACCTATTTTTCGGTCATCGTTATCAACAACCTCAATAAATTTACTGTTAAGTTGTTGTTGGATGAGTTGATGATACATGTTCAGTTTGTCTGGCTGCTTCTGTAGTCGTGCTAATTGAGACTGCAATTGTGAGGCTGCCATAAAATAATTAACTGGAAGTTGTGGATGATTCAACTTCCATGGGAGTCTTACCCAGTATTGTTTATTTTCATAGACAACTGTATCCAGATATTGCTGGTAAGTCCACATATCATCAGGGCTTGGTTGTTCAGGGATAATACCTAAAGTGTCTAAATCCCACAAACGATGTACAGGTGGATCAGACTCAATATCTTCAGATATTTCTCTGAAACGTAGGGGTGACTGTTCCAAGCCTAGTCACGCCACTATTATGTTATTAGATTGTTGGTTTGTTGACGCTGGATTTTGTCGGAAAAGCACCGGTCCAGTAAGCAATTTGCCTCCAGCAGATGACAACAAATTCATTCCGTGTTGTCTGGTGCATCCAGTTATAAATTTGTAATAATAATCCGCACCTATAAGTATTCCAACATCTGTGAGGCAGTCAGAATTTATTTTATAATCTGCTAGCCTCATGCGGTTTCGTTTAAGATGTCTCGCAGTGCGAGCTAATCCGGTGACCTGCAGGTCTGTAGGAAGTTTATCTACTACTACCGCTTGTATTGGACTAGTGGAAGATCCAAGTCTCACTAATACCTTAACTACTTGGTATTCACGAGGTTCACTATTCGTCAAGAAACCAGAAATATTTAACCTCACACTTTTGGCAGGTTTTAAATTTAACTGCTCTACTAACTGTTGTGTGATGAAGGTTTTCTGTGATCCTTGATCAAAAAGACCTCTAGTGTTAACTCTAGATCTTCGGTTTATTAGTCTAAGTTGAGCTGTAGGCAGAGTGGTATTATTGCCTGACTCAGTAGCAAGTACATTTATTTCTTGATGCACTTTGCAATATTGCACTGTGGTAGAATTCGTGGAATTCTCCCCAGTGGTCATGGTTGGTGTAGAAGATTTTCTACATAAGGCGTAGTGATGTACACCTTGGTTGCATCTGTTGCAGGAACGTAGCTGCACTACACATTTTTTGGGATCATGAGAGCCCATGCACTTGGTGCACTTGTGTATTTCCTGCAACCTTTTAATCCTAGTATTATAAGTAGGATAAACAGAGCATTGGTAAATGGTATGTGCTTGATTACAGAACAGACACCTTCTCTGGTTAGTTGACTTGGTCTCTTTAGTAGACAAGTCATTGGTTATCTCAGAAGGAGACACCGAATAAGTACCTACATTTCCACTTCTTTTCCCAGTGGATGGAGTAGTCTTGGGTTTATATTTACTAGACTTATTCAAAGCCTGTTTGGGTTTGACTGAAGTGTCAGTATTAGTTGGTTTAGACTCAGGTTTAATTTTATCATGGGTCTTCAACCTGTTAACCATTATTCTCAGTCCCTCGAATATTTGGTCAAGAGTGAGAAACTCGGTATTATAGTGTGAGCAGAGCTCTGTTAAGACATTTCGAGGTAATTTCCTCTGCAAAAGTAACTTGATTGACCATTCTGAAGCTGGTATATCAACTTTAGTACCTAAGGCCTTTACTAGAGACTCTACTTCTAGTCTGAAGCTGTGAAGTGACTCTGGTCTACTATTTGGTGCATTCAGATCTAGCAATTGGTAATAGAGGGTAGTTATACTTAACTCTTTGTTGCAATAGTTCAACTTCAAAAGTTTTATAGCCTCCTCATAATTACTCTCATCGAGAGTTAGGTTATGTATGACCTTTTTAGCCTCTCCTTTGAGCAGACTAAGTAGGTATGAGAATTTAGAAACCTTGTCAAGAGACTGTTTCTTGTGTATATGAACTTCAAATGAAGTCCAAAAATTGTCCCAATTTTCTGCATCTAATCCTGAAAATGTAGGTAAGTCTAAAGTAGGTAAACGAACCTCTGGTAGTTGGTTATTGAATTGAGACCCTGTGTTACTGGTATTGGATTTAGATTGTTTTGCTAGTTTAGATAACATGTAAAGTTTATCTTGAGTCTCATCTTCATACTGGGAGATATCGTCTACAATTTGACTTACTTCATCAGGATCAGTTTCTCTGGTATTCAGTAGAGTAAGATAAGACTGACTTGTAGACTTAACTAGATCAAATTTCAGTTCAGCTACTCCTACTGATGTCTCTAAGTGATAAGAGTCAATGGGAGTATGTTTAGATAAGCCCTCAGCCTTGTTAATTAATCTGGTCAAATGACCTTTAAGGCCAATATAGGTTCTCCTCAATTGCTCAGGAGTAGCCATGTTGGGCTTGGATCCAAACTTCATGGGATTAGTATATGTATTACTAATGAAGCTTGGGTACTTGTTCATTAGTTGTCAAGTAACATTAAATGTATAGCCTAATTTAATGTGGCTAATTTATACTTTACCTCACTTGAGGTTAAATGTACCTACCTAACAACAAGTAGCCAGATATTTTGTGCATTGTCTGAACTTCACCATTAGTTCTCGCCCGGTTAGCTCTTCTATATCACCATTAGAGGTAATGGGGATCATCCAGCAATACACAAAATAGATACATACAAAATAATGAGTACAAGATGAAATATTATGGAGACACTCCAATCAGAGTTATCTCAAAATTTAATCCCACCCTGTTTAGGGTCAGCACAAATAGTATAATACATACACTACTGACTAGCTTAAGTCTAGTCGTGATAATTCCTAACTAAGAACTATAATTTTATTTAGTCTGGGCTTGTACCAAATTCAGCGCAATCTCAACCTAAATTCTACCTAATAAGATTGGTAAAGATTATTGTGGTGCAGTAAGGTGAATATAATTGTGCTGTATTTTTGGGTTTTTTGTTTTTATAAGGGTGCACTTACACACACAAGTGAAAAGAATTATGTACAGTTAAGTTTGGCTTGCTAGCCACAGCCGTTTGTGATAGTTGATGGTGTTGATCAACTTGTCAACCACATGCAACCTAGACTCACCTGACAAGTGTACAACATCTCTGGTCAGGTTTTGTTTATAAGGTCTGGCTGTAAATTGGATATAAGTGGCATCCAATCTCACTCGTTTTTTCAGCCTGAGATTTATGTACTTAGCTGCTCTCTGGTAGTATTCTGGTGTTACTCCCCAACGATTATCTTGACTTGGTTGGCGAGGTTCCACTAACGTGAATACTACCGAATTACTGATGAGCTTGAAAGAAGATATTATGGCTTTAAGGTGTTTGATCACCTCAGCTGGATGACGAGTAGGATGGAGGTCATTACCACCTAAGTATATAATGGTTAGATGGTGAGGCCACTCTAACGCAGGTGTTAGTGTGGAATTGTTATAAAAGTTATGAGCTGTTGCTCCTGGTGACCTAAAGATTCTTCCTTCTGTATGAGGTATAGGTCTAAGTGTTGTGGGTAATTGACTGTGTCCCACTAGGGCTACCTTATACATGAGGTGAAAGTAGCAATGTATTGGTGTGACTTAGACTAACTTATGTGTTACGCTGTTGGCAGACTCAATTAATTAAATGGTTAGTCTTGATTACATCACACAAGGATTAGTTATTAATAATTAGTATTTATAATTATAATTTATGTTTATCCGGTTCGAAGGACCATAATGTGGGACATTTGGGGCTTGACTCTATTTATTTAAATATTAATGTAATGAAATTCTATTACGAAGGACCACCCGCTTTTATAGCAAAGAGGGAAACTAAGAAAATATGATCATTAGAAAATTCCTAGATGAACCAGTAACTATGGATAAAATACTAGAAAATATGATCACTTATATAATTAATGGGCTGTATAATTAACTGAATCAAAGCCTCAAACACCTACATTGGGGGGTTATTACTGGAACTTCATATATGTCCAGGAACTAGTGTGGTTCGTGCACCAGTTCATTATGCAATAATCTAATCCTATGACCAATTATAGAATCATTGTATTTGTCACCAATAAGAACATAGATTATGAACATGAGAAATTAATAATTATAATAAACACATGTTAATCCAGAAAACAGTGTTCCGCATGAATAATACTACAGATAATGTAATTTAAGGAATACGGAAAGGGTCTTAGCTTGAAGACGTTTTCCAAGACATCGATTATGCCTCATCCTCGGAATCTCCAGAACTCATCATGGAACACTGGGAGATGATTAACACGGGAAATAACAGCTCGTGGAATTCTTCACACACGCTGCAAATCAAATTATATTCAGTAGCAACATATTAAGCGGCTAGACATCTATGTTCAAGAAAATTAAATTAGAGAATGGAGACTGATAATAACCTGTGGTTTTTTATAGTTGCTCTGCGTGACGACAAGCTACCCAGCTATAACCCCCTCCAAAATGATGCATCAAATGGGAATAAAGGTACTTAGCTAATAGGGCACTGTGTAAGTTAAGGCTTGCCGAAGTTCGTGTCCTAAGTTCAGGCGTCGTAGTAACGAACACATGGTGTCGAGCCTTGCCTAGATGTTGACGCGCTTCTCTGGCCGGTCACGTTGTGCTACACGGAACTAATTAACAGGTTCCTGGCTGAATGTCAAATTAAATCTCTTGACAATTCAACACGACGTATAAAGTGACACTGACACCAGCTAAGTTGTTGTCTGCAAAGGTTCTTCACACCTCACAGTGGCGACTTTCGTCTCGCGCTCTTGGTGGCGTCTACCCCGGACGCTTGGGTAATGGCGTCTCTCTCTCCCCGCTCCACGTCCCGCATTTGCTACACAAATTATTAACTACGAATAATATCATCTATCGCAGTTATGGTTGAAATGCTCGGATATGGACGGGTTTATTATTCAGAGGAGTTAAATATTATTATTTGCCCGTTTTACGATGGTAAACAAGCAATGGAGAGGAATTAAAGTCTCTCCAGGGCATTCACGCGTGACGTTAAATTTATTACCAGATAACAATTATAACTATAAACGCTCTATTTGGCATTAGTTGGGGATCAGTTTATCTGTAAATAATTATCACACAGAACACCGTTGTTTTATAGAGAATCAAACTCAATTCTCAGACACACTGGATATAGTTGTGTTTATTATAATGGAATCTGACGCAATACTGATGTCTGGTGACGTAAGAATTCTAGCCTTATTGTACAGATGTAATTATTAGTACATGTGAACTCTACGTTTGGTTAATTTTAATTACTACAATGATTAGTAGGTTTAGTAATAATTAATAATAATACAACAGTGTTGTATTAGTGTTGGAAATTTCCAACAACCCAATTATTCTTTAGACCCCCCACTTATAATCTATCTATATAAATAAAAATGGAAATGTTCGTTTGTGCATAATCGCTAAACTCCGAAAGTTCTCCACCGATTGCTTTGAAATTTTCACATAACGTTCCATTCGCATCCGAGCAGACTTTTATATACATACTATTTTTTTATTTATTTATTTATTTATTTATATATATACAAGAAGGTACATTGGGTTTGTGAGAATACATTGGATAGTACAGTATTTACATTCTTGTAAAGCCACTAGTACGCGCAGCGTTTCGGGCAGGTCCTTAATCTAGCAGATAATTTTAAGTAGGTAATTCCTATCAGAATTGATAAATGATAAAGATACATTGCAAGAGAAAAATGAGATGAGAGAGCTTAGTAAGTATATTAAAGCACATTGTTATATTAAAGCTCTGATTGATTACATTGACAGCTTGATTAGTAATTTAAACAAGATTAATAGACACCATACAGCAGATTGACAGCACATATAAGACAGCAATGATCACAATGGTAAAGATGTTCAGATTGGGTACATAAAGATTGGGAGACTGGGTAGCAAAAGATACAGATAAACAAGATTTATAAACACCATACAGCAGATTGGCAGCACATATAAGAAGACAGCAATGATCACAATGGTAAAGATGTTCAAATTGGGAACATAAAGGTTGGGAGATTGGGTAGCAATAGATACAGTGCAATTTTAAGGCAAAAAGTGAAAAACTATGAAGATGAAATTAGGTACTTTTTAGTATTGATTTTGAATGATGTAAAAGTTGGACAGCTTTTCAATTCAGTAGGGAGTGAGTTCCATAAACTGGGTCCCTTTATTTGCATAGAGTGTTTACACAGATTAAGTTTAACTCTGGGGATATCAAAGAGATATTTATTTCTGGTGTGGTGATATTGGGTCCTATTACATCTGTCCAAGAAAGGTTTCAGAAAAGGATTTGCATTTAAGAACAGGGTTTTGTAAATGTAGTTGACACAAGAGAATTTGTGGAGTGAGATTATGTTTAGCATGTTTAGGGAGTTAAACAAGGGGGCTGTGTGTTGTCTGAAAGTAGAATTTGATATTATTCTGATAGCAGATTTTTGCTGGGTGATGATGGACTTGAGGTGGTTTGCAGTGGTTGAACCCCATGCACAGATACCATAGTTGAGATAGGGATAGATTAGTGCATAATATAGAGAGATGAGAGCAGAGTTAGGTACATAATATCTGATTTTGGAGAGTATACCAACTGTTTTAGAGACTTTCTTAGTTATGTGTTGTATGTGGGTACTGAAGTTGAGTCTCTTGTCTAGGAATATGCCAAGAAACTTTCCATCATTTTTATTGCTAATGTTTACATTGTCTATCTGAAGCTGAATTGCATTTGTAGATTTGCTTCCAAATAGGATGTAGTAGGTCTTTTCTATGTTAAGTGTTAGTTTGTTGGTTGACATCCATAAGTGGACTTTTTTTAGTTCATTATTAACAACATCATTTAGTGTATGTGGGTTGGAGTTGGAGTAGATGAGGGTAGTATCATCAGCAAACAAAATAGGTTTCAGAATGTTAGAGACATTAGGCAGATCATTGATGTATATAAGAAATAGAAGAGGTCCCAAGATGCTGCCCTATGGCACTCCAACGGTTATTGGTAGAATGGGAGAGGTTATATTATTGATGGCTACACATTAGTGTCTATCACTAAGATAGGATTGGATATAGTCCAGTGCATGGCCTCGGATTCCATAATGATGGAGTTTACATAAGAGGTAATCGTGATTAACAGTATCAAAGGCCTTTCTCAGGTCAATGAAGAGTCCAATTGGAAACTCATTTTTGTCAAGGGCTGAGTAAATTATACCAAGGAGACTAATAATTGCATCGTTGGTACTCTTTTGAGAGCGGAAGCCAAACTGAAACTAACTATGTCACGTCGATGTTACATCTGTGACGGGAAATAACATGCTTTTTTTGAAAACTGTGTTTTTCATGTGAAAGAATTCTTCGAAACCTCTTTATCGATTGCTTTGAAATTTTGACACAACGTTGCATTCGAATAGGCGCGTCTTTTTATATATATCTACTATATACATGCCTCACCTGTGACAGGAATTATTTTTTTTTTTAAACAGTGCCATCTGGTGGACATAAGAGCAACACATGCTGTGATCTCCAAAAGTTCTTCACCGATTGCTTTGAAATTTTGACCCAATTACGTTACATTTGAATAGGCTCAGCTTTTTATATATCTACTATATGCATGCCACCCCTGTAACAGGTAAAAACATGCATTTTTGAAAAACAGCGCCATCTGTTGCACATTAGATTAACACATGCTATACTAAATATGTTACGATTCCATTTCAATGTTTCTGATTTCATTAATAAATTTAATTTTCATAAATTTCGATTTATTTTAATTTTGATTTAATTATTTTGTGTGACATTGCCTTGGAATTGAGCTGTGTTGTTTACCAAACCGTTTGTTTCGTGAGTATAGTTTATTTTTTTAATTTTTTTTATTTCGTTTTTTGAACAGTTTTTCTTATATTTCAGTGATAGGAACATCTAGGGGCCAAATTCACGAAGCAGTTACGCAAGTACTTACGAACGAGAACATCGTTCCTCAATCTTTGATGGCTTTAGTTACATTTATAAAAAAAAATACAGGCTTGTAAACTTGCCTGTTCTGTTCCAATCAACTGTTGTTATTGTTATATACAGCCTCCTGGTGCTTTGGAGCTCATTAACTCTTCAATAATTGTAAACAAAGCGACCAAAGATTTAGAAAAGATGTACAGGTTCGTAAGTGTTTGCGTAACTTCTTCGTGAATGTAGCCCCAGATCATTTGATGTTCCCAATTTTCTGATGGGAACATCAGATCATTTGATCATCAGACGAGGGAGTGGGGAATGGTGGAAAGGACGAGGGGACGTGAGTGGTGGATGGTGAGGAGGACGAAGGGGAAAGGGGAGGGGGGGGTTAATGGTGGGGGAGGACGAAGGGACAGGGGAGTTGGGGATGGTGGGGACGAGGGGAATGGAGAGTGGGTGGGACGACAAGGGGACGGGGGAGTGGAGGATAATGGGGAGGACGAGAGGATGCTGGAGTGGAGGATGAAGGGGGAGGAAAAAGGGACGAGGGAGTGAGGAATGGTTGAGAGGACGAGGGGATGCTGGAGTGGAGGATGAAGGGGGAGGAAAAAGGGACGAGGGAGTGAGGAATGGTTGAGAGGACGAGGGGATGCTGGAGTGGAGGATGAAGGGGGAGGAAAAAGGGACGAGGGAGTGAGGAATGGTTGAGAGGACGAGGAGACAGGGAGGGGAGGACTGGGAGACATGGGAAGGTTGCTGTGGCTCAACAACGCACATGCGTTTCTGAGCCACTGCAACGCGTGGCCGGGTACAGCTAGTAATTAAATAAATATATAAAGACCAGCATTACTGCCAGAATATTAAAGTTGGGAACACACATAGCAGAACAGCTGATAAAAAATATTGGTTCATGTAAATTCCTTTCCATTTCTTTTGATGAGAGCAGGAATATTACATCAGCTAGGCTAGTTATTTATGCTTAAAACTGTAGTGATGAAATATGTGAACTGCTTAACTTTGTAACGGTCCCGAACATACAGTAATACAGGCTGTAATATGCAAGGTCGTAGTAAACGAATTGTCTAATCAATTGGTTGACCCTTCATAAATAATAATGGTTACATCTGGCATGCGGCCAGATGATTGGTTAATTATCATCTTTATCTGCATGACTGGTAAATACGCAGGTTATGCAAATGTGTTTGGAAAATATGTTGGACATCTGGTAGGCTTTCACTGTATTGCACACGAGGAGACCAGGTGTTTAAGAGCTGGCCTTTAGGAACGTGAGGAAGTGATGAAAAGTGTAACGAAGATAGTTCATTTTATTCCTACGTGTGCTTTGAAAATAAGACAATATCATAATTTACTGAGTGAGGGAGAAATTCAGTGTACGCAGGACTACTCAACGTAATTCAATCAGTAACAGCCCCGCTCCTGCTCCAGGAAGTCCACTAACGGGCTCACCATGGTGCTACTTGCAACTTTTTGTTCCCTGTTGCTGAATCTAAAACAACAACATCGTTCTTACGGACTATTCATGCCCATGAATGGGTGGATCAATCTTCATTAATCATCAATCAATTCAATTCATTGAATTCACTGTTCATTCAGAAGAATATGTTCACAAGAGTAATGTATAACTGTAGGGACAGGAGTTACACATAAGTAGTAATGAAGCCTGTTACACTCCCTGGTCATGACTTGACTCGTGCCTGACACACGAATAACTAATACCTAGGCCTATCACGTTCTTATGTTCAAGAGTATGATCCCAAAACCCCTGTGAGGTACTAAGCAGGCACCAGTGAGAATATTCAGGAAGGACACAAAACGAAGAACCAACTTTAAACTTATAATTTAATAAACTTATAACAAATTATTTCATGATGGACTTATTGATCACAATTTGACTATATAAACACAGATAGACATACATGTATAATCACAATTATAAAATGCCAGATGGGTTAAATACACTACAGCTAGGAATACATCCACACATTACCTAACTAACTACATATGTTATCACCAGACCTCTCCACTTGCTATTAACTTGGTGGTGGTTGCAAGCTCTCTACATGCTCGCCCAGCGGCTTCCACAGAGTACCACACGGTAGATACATTCTCTAATTACACACACCATAGACTCAATTAATCACTCTCCTCTCCACTTATCAATTAATCACAATCACACTAACATAATGTTTCATACATTCTGGTATAAGAACTAAAAACATGAGCATTCTTAAATGACTTAAATAAACATTTTACTTCTAAAAATGACGCAACCGCTGGCAACACCACACCCGATCAATACTCGCCTTCTCAATGCACACGTATAAGACACGAACACTTCCACTCAACAGGAAAGCCATGACATCAATTTTGTTGCCACATCCTATTTTAAAATGATATAAGAGCCAACCAATATATATATCTATGCAAATCACATTGTGTGTAAATACACTCCTACAGTCTGAGATGGGTGAAGAAAGTATGTCTGTGAGATCCTCAGGATCGTAACAAAGCCACTATTACGCACAGCGTTTCGGGCAAAAACATTAAATAGACAAAAAAAAATAGCTAAAAGGTGTGAGGGGGTAAAACACTTAATACTAAAGAAAAAGAAGAAAACTAACAAAAGGAGAACATTCATGAAAAATAATAAATGAATGCAAAGTGACACTTAAGGATGACAGACATAGACTATTATAATATGAGTCAGTAGTTGTAGCAATAGTACAATAGTTTAGTTACATTAATAACAGAATGGAAATATAGGGTGTAGTTTAGAAAAACAACTGGACACTTTCTCATAACATTTAGTTTGGAACATAACAGAACACAGAGTAATATAGTAATTTAAGGTCAATGGGGCTAACACTAAAAATAATCTAACAAATAAAAAATAAAAAAAAATAAAAAAAAAGGACATGAGTAAACACTTTAACAAAGAAATGCAAGAAATTAGATGACAATAAATATAGAACGTACATAATTCCTAGTTAATAAAAATTTATGAAAAGAGTGACACAAAAATAACTTATTAAGGGAGTATGTGAGTGAAAGTAGTTACATGGTAATGATTATAAGATATTAATTACATAATATGAAGTAAATTTTTCTGAGTATCTTCCTTAAACTGGTTGGGAGACGATTTCTCTCGTCGTATGGGAGACGTACAGCGTTTACTAAAGCTGTACTAAAAGACGTGCAGCTTTTAATACCATTTGGGAGGTCATTCCACAATAAGGGACTATTGATTTGCTCTTTTTTGGTAGAGTCTCGCTCTAGGAATATCAAAGAAATATTTGTTTCTCGTGTGGTGACCGTGAGTTCTATTAAAGCCTTCTAGGAAGCGCTTAAGGTCAGGAATGGCATTGTAATTCAGAGTTTAATAGGTATAGAGAACTCTTGAGAGTATGTGCAGAGACTTTGATATCTAACACGCTCAAAGATTTCAGGAACAAGAACAGGAATTTCGTTCAAGAACTTGTCCAATTAAGAGATGAACTAGAAATTATGCAGAAGGAGATCGGTTAGTGACTAGATTAACGGAGAAAATTTCCAAAAATTTGAGTTTGAAAGTATGGATTTCCCTTCCTGAAACTTTTAACTGTATGAAAAATCTGATAATGACAGAATTATCAGTATTTTCATCAACAATTTCTTCTAAGTCATTGTTTTCAGTGATGAACTTTGTCAAATATAATTCTAGGAGCAGACTTTCTGATGAAACTGTTGTGTGTGTGTGTGTGTACTCACACACACTACTGTAACTCTACTTATCCAGTTGTGCTTGCGGGAGTTGAGCTTCGGCTCCATGGTTTCGCCTCTCAACTGTCAACTGGTGGACACGTTCCTGAACCTACTGGGCTCTATCACATCTACATTTGAAACTGTGTATGGAGTCAGCCTCCACTACAGCACTGCCTAATGCGTTCCATCTGTTAACTACTCTTGACACTGAAAAGGTTCTTGCTAATGTCGTTACGGCTCATTTGGGTACTCAGTTTCCACCTGTGTCCCCTTGTCCGTGTTCCACCCGTGTTAAATAGTTTGTCTTTGTCTACCCTGTCAATTCCTCTGAGAATTTTGTAGGTGGTTATCACGTCTCCCATTACTCATCTGTCTTACAGGGACGTTAGGCTTAGCTCCCGGTTGTCTTTCCTCGTAGCTCATACCTCTCAGTTCTGGGAATAGCTTGGTGCCATGCATCTGAATCTTCTCTAAGTTTGTCTTGCGTTTAATTATGGACTCCAGGCTGGAGCTGTATACGCCAGGATTGGTCTGACATAAGTGGTATACAATGTTTTGAATAATTCCATACACAAATTTCTAAAGGCAGTTCTTATGTTGGCCAATCTAGCATATGCCGCTGATGATATTCATTTGACGTGGCCCTCTGGGGACAGGTTTGGTGTGATATCAACCCCCAGATCTTTCTATTTGACTCTTGCAGGACTTCACCTCCCAGATGGTACCTTGAGTTCAGCCTTCTGCTCCCTTCGCCTAATTTCATTACTTTACACTTTCCTTGAGTTAAACTTTATTGCCATTTTCTAGACCATTCCTCCAGTTTGTCCTGGTCGTTCTATAGTCTCTGTCAATCTTCATCTGTCCTGATTCTTCTCATAGTTTTTGCATCATCAGCAAACATTGAGAGGAATGAGTCCATACCCTCTGGAAGATCGTTTACTTATATCAGAAACAGGATGGGTCCAAGTACAGAGCCCTGTGGGACTCCGCTGATGACATATCGCCACTCTGATGTCTCCCCCCGTTACTCGTTGTTTCTTGTTGCTTAGATACTCCCTTATCCACTTCCCTTGTATTCGTGCCTGTTTCTCCAACTTTTGTAACAGCTTCTTATGGGATACTGTGTCAAAGGCTTTCAGACAGAATAAGAAAATGTGTATGAGTGTGTGTGGGTGTACTCACCTATTTTTGCCCGCAGGATCGAGCTCTAGTTTTTGGATCCAGCTTTTCTAGCCGCTTGTTGTCTAATGCAATGACTCCTGACCTAGTTCCCTATTAAACATACTTTTAAATTTATGGAGTTTGCCTGTACACCTTGCTACTTTAGACCATTCCATTTACTCACTACCCTTACCCAAAAGAAAACTTTAAAACATCTCTATGACACATCTGAATCTATAGCATCCATCCGTGTCCCCTTGCTCTATTGGTATTCATTGTACACATTTCTTCTTTTTCCACCCTGTCAATCCATCTAAGTATTTTATACGTGTGTATCATGTCCCCCTCTCCCTCCTCCTTTCTATAATATGTGTTGATATTTCGTTTTATTAAGAAAATGTCAACATCAAAATCATTATAACAAATCTAAGTTGAGTACAAGACGGAAGAATTTTTTTTATTCGACAAACAAATAATTCTGACTGTCTGAGGCTGTTTCTAAGGCACTGCGCTTCTTTGGCAATCACCGGGTAAGCCTCCGCCACAATAACACGGCTGATGAACTTCTTACTGCCAAATCGCGATAGATGTCTTAGAGGAACAAGCCCAGTTCCTCACACACCGTCCCTGAGCGATGTAGACATAACATTTTCGACACCCGGTGTTGAGCAAGAGGGAAGCCTGGTGCTTCTTCACCACGCCGTCTCTGGCCAACACTAAGGCCGTATCTCCCACGTCTATACGCTCACTCTGCAAAAAATTGAGATGTGGTTAATGTTGGTGTTGTTGTAAGTGCATTGTTGTAGGCTAATGTTCCCTACTTCAGCCCGGTATTTGAAGTGCATTGTTGTGTGCTGCTGAAGCCTAGTGGAGCCCGGTGCAAAGAAAAACATCTACAGATTACTTTTAATGACTTGAGCATTGCATGTGTGAATCGTAAGCTACAGTAGTGTAATGTGCATGAAACTGTAGTGAAGTGTACTGCAAGTATTCTGAAAGTGCACCTAATTGTGAACAAAATGTATATATATTTCAGAAAGATACATGGAAACTATTCATGTGTATGAAACACACAAAACCCTGCAGATACCATGCAGGAGATAAAAAGAATGGTCTAATGCCCGAATGTCGTGTCCGTTGACATTAACGGGTAACGCTGACATCATGTATCAAAGATATATCAATTACAGCGGGTTAAAACAAAAACGTGTAATGCCAGACGACCGACAATTTCAAGGAATGTCCAGGAGACGAAGGACTAGGTACAGTTATGTAGGTACAGGCAGGTGAGTACACACACACAGTCCTAGGAATCTGTTCACCAGTAGATTGACGGTTGAAAGGCGGGACCAAAGAGCTAAAGCTCTACCCCTCCATGCACAACTAGGTGAGTACACACACACACACCTTAGGTCGTAGTCTTAAGGACCCGGGCTCGATCCCCGGGCCACCTATTCAAGTCCTTGTATTCCTTCTCCATCCTGCTATAGTTCATACACTACTTTTCCTAATTGGTCCTAACTCATGCTGTACTGTCCCGACCCGTGTCTCCCTTTCACTCACCCTCCCCCCCCCCCTGCAATCAACCGCTTCCATCAACCCCACACTCTACCCTCCCCTCGACCACATCATCCCCTCTCCACCTATTCACCCGTCCCCGCACGCCCCGTAAACAACACCTGCCCCGCCCCCCCCCCACAGCCAGTGAACAACACCTGCCCCGCCCCCCCCCCACGGCCAGTGAACAACTCCTGCCCCGCCCCCCCACGGCCAGTGAACAACACCTGCCCCGCCCCCCCCCCCCACGGCCAGTGAACAACACCTGCCCCGCCTCCCTCCCCACGGCCAGTGAACAACACCTGCCCCGCCCCCCCCCCACGGCCAGTGAACAACACCTGCCCCGCCCCCCCCCAGGGCCAGTGAACAACACCTGCCCCGCCCCCCCCCCCCACGGCCAGTGAACAACACCTGTCCCGCCCCCCCCCTCGACCAGTGAACAACACCTGCCCCGCCCCCCCCCCACGGCCAGTGAACAACACCTGCCCCGCCTCCCCCCACGGCCAGTGAACAACACCTGCCCCGCCCCCCCCCACGGCCAGTGAACAACACCTGCCCCGCCCCCTCCCCCACGGCCAGTGAACAACACCTGCCCCGCCTCCCTCCCCACGGCCAGTGAACAACACCTGCCCTGCCCCCCCCCCCACACGGCCAGTGAACAACACCTGCCCCGCCCCCCCCACGGCCAGTGAACAACACCTGCCCCGCCCCCCCCGCACGGCCAGTGAACAACACCTGCCCCGCCCCCCAACGGCCAGTGAACAACACCTGCCCCGCCTCCCTCCCCACGGCCAGTGAACAACACCTGCCCCGCCCCCCCCACGGCCAGTGAACAACACCTGCCTTGCCCCCCCCCCCACGGCCAGTGAACAACACCTGCCCCGCCCCCCCCCACGGCCAGTGAACAACACCTGCCCCGCCCCCCCCCCACGGCCAGTGAACAACACCTGCCCCGCCCCCCCCCCCCCACGGCCAGTGAACAACACCTGCCCCGCCCCCCCCCACGGCCAGTGAACAACACCTGCCCCCCCCACGGCCAGTGAACAACACCTGCCCCGCCTCCCTCCCCATGGCCAGTGAACAACACCTGCCCCGCCCCCCCCTCACACGGCCAGTGAACAACACCTGCCCCGCCCCCCCCCCAACGGCCAGTGAACAACACCTGCCCCGCCCCCCCCCCACGGCCAGTGAACAACACCTGCCCCGTCCCCGCACGCCCCGTAAACAACACCTGCCCCGCCCCCCCCCACGGCCAGTGAACAACACCTGTCCCGCCCCCCCCTCGACCAGTGAACAACACCTGCCCCGCCCCCCCCCCACGGCCAGTGAACAACACCTGCCCCGCCTCCCCCCACGGCCAGTGAACAACACCTGCCCCGCCCCCCCCCACGGCCAGTGAACAACACCTGCCCCGCCCCCTCCCCCACGGCCAGTGAACAACACCTGCCCCGCCTCCCTCCCCACGGCCAGTGAACAACACCTGCCCTGCCCCCCCCCCCACACGGCCAGTGAACAACACCTGCCCCGCCCCCCCCACGGCCAGTGAACAACACCTGCCCCGCCCCCCCCGCACGGCCAGTGAACAACACCTGCCCCGCCCCCCAACGGCCAGTGAACAACACCTGCCCCGCCTCCCTCCCCACGGCCAGTGAACAACACCTGCCCCGCCCCCCCACGGCCAGTGAACAACACCTGCCTTGCCCCCCCCCACGGCCAGTGAACAACACCTGCCCCGCCCCCCCCCACGGCCAGTGAACAACACCTGCCCCGCCCCCCCCCCACGGCCAGTGAACAACACCTGCCCCGCCCCCCCCCCCCACGGCCAGTGAACAACACCTGCCCCGCCCCCCCCACGGCCAGTGAACAACACCTGCCCCCCCCACGGCCAGTGAACAACACCTGCCCCGCCTCCCTCCCCATGGCCAGTGAACAACACCTGCCCCGCCCCCCCCTCACACGGCCAGTGAACAACACCTGCCCCGCCCCCCCCCCCCAACGGCCAGTGAACAACACCTGCCCCGCCCCCCCCCCACGGCCAGTGAACAACACCTGCCCCGCCCCCCCCACGGCCAGTGAACAACACCTGCCCCGCCCCCCCCCACGGCCAGTGAACAACACCTGCCCCGCCCCCCCCCCCCCCACGGCCAGTGAACAACACCTGCCCCGCCTCCCTCCCCACGGCCAGTGAACAACACCTGTCCCGCCCCCCCAAACGGCCAGTGAACAACACCTGTCCCGCCCCCCCCCGCCAGTGAACAACACCTGCCCCGCCCCCCCACACGGCCAGTGAACAACACCTGCCCCGCCCCCCCCCCACACAGCCAGTGAACATACCTGCCCCCCCCCACGGCCAGTGAACCACACCTGCCCCGCCCCCCCACACGGCCAGTGAACAACACTTGCAACGGCCAGTGAATAACACCTGCCCCGCCCTCCCCCCACGGCCAGTGAACAACACCTGCCCCGCCCCCCCCCCCCCCACGGCCAGTGAACAACACCTGCCCCGCTCCCCCTTCGGCCAGTGAACAACACCTGCCCTGCCCCCCCCCACGGCCAGTAAACAACACCTGCTCCGCCCCTCCCCCACGGCCAGTTAACAACACCTGCCCCGCTCCCCCCTCGGCCAGTGAACAACACCTGCCCCGCCCCCCCACGGAAAGTGAACAACACCTGCCCCGCCCCCCCCCCTCGGCCAGTGAACAATACCTGCCCCGCCCCCCCCCCACGGCCAGTAAACAACACCTGCCCCGCCCCCCCCACGGCCAGTGAACAACACCTGCCCCCCACGGCCAGTAAACAACACCTGCCCCGCCCCCCCCCACGGCCAGTGAACAACACCTGCCCCGCCCCCCCCCACGGCCAGTGAACAACACCTGCCCCGCCCCCCCCTTCGGCCTGTGAACAGCACCTGCCCCGCCCCCCCCCCGGCCAGTGAACCACACCTGCCCCGCCCCCCCTCGGCCAGTGAACAACCCCCGCCCCCCCTCGGCCAGTGAACAACACCTGCCCCGCCCCACCACGGCCAGTGAACAACACCTGCCCCGCCCCCCCTCGGCCAGTGAACAACCCCCGCCCCCCCCCCTCGGCCAGTGAACAACACCTGCCCCGCCCCCCCCACGGCCAGTGAACAACCCCCGCCCCCGCCTCTCGGCCAGTGAACAACACCTGCCCCGCCACCCTCCTACGGCCAGTGAACAACACCTGCCCCGCCCCCCCACGGCCAGTGAACAACCCTCGCCGCCCCCCACTGCCAGTGAACAACCCCCGCCCCCCCCCTCGACGGCCAGTGAACAACACCTGCCCCGCCCCACCCCACGGCCAGTGAAAAACACCTGCCCCCCCCACGGCCAGTGAACAACCCCCGCCGCCCCCCACTGCCAGTGAACAACCCCCGCCCCCCCCCCACGGCCAGTGAACAACACCTGCCCCGCCCCCCCCCCACGGCCAGTGAACAACACCTGCCCCGCCCCCGCCCACGGCCAGTGAACAACACCTGCCCCGCCCCACCACGGCCAGTGAACAACACCTGCCCCGCCCCCCCTCGGCCAGTGAACAACCCCCGCCCCCCCCTCGGCCAGTGAACAACACCTGCCCCGCCCCCCCACGGCCAGTGAACTACCCCCGCCCCCGCCTCTCGGCCAGTGAACAACACCTGCCCCGCCCCCCCCCCACGGCCAGTGAACAACCCCCGCCGCCCCCCACTGCCAGTGAACAACCCCCGCCCCCCCCCGACGGCCAGTGAACAACACCTGCCCCGCCCCACCCCACGGCCAGTGAAAAACACCTGCCCCCCCCACGGCCAGTGAACAACCCCCGCCGCCCCCCACTGCCAGTGAACAACCCCCGCCCCCCCCCCCCCACGGCCAGTGAACAACACCTGCCCCGCCCCCCCCACGGCCAGTGAACAACACCT